>NW_007259569.1:203367-212242 GCF_000164805.1 Carlito syrichta | reverse complement strand
GTGAGAGACTCCAACTCAAAAAAAAAAAAAGTAAGTTCTGTAGGGGTTCAGGGTACACGGAGAATGCGCATATAGGCTGGAACGGAGGGAGAAGGTATCCCAGAAGAGTCTGAACTTGAGTTAGTTTTGAATGACAAGTGAGATTGATATTGTTGAATAGAAAAAGAGCTGGTTTGGGAGAGGGGGATGCACAGTGCAGGAAAAGGGCTGGAGGTGGAGATTGTCAGGGTGTGATCAAGGAAGAGTTAGAAGGAGTCCCAACAAGAGAAGAGGGTGTATGTGCAGGCACAATGGGAAGGAATGATTAGCTGTGCATAGGGTACCCAGATTTGAAGGGCCTTTGATGTCAGAATGAGGAGTTTTGACTTGGGGAGACCTCGGAGGGCTGTTGGACAATTAGTACAGTGTTTTAGAGAATAGCTAGCCATGCAATAGGAAGCAGAATTGATAAGAATAAAGAGATTCTACAGCAATACAAGTGAGAGGCAATAAGGGTGGGTACAGTGGGCAAAGAGAGAAGGGTTAAATCTAAAATACACTTAAGACATTGGTGTAGCTGGAAAAGCACCAGGTGGATTGTTTTGGCTTGCTTTTGTCACATTTACTCCCTCCTCTTAGTCTCAATACTTACACCTTTTTGGCCCCATGCCCTCAGGACCTCCGGGTGGCAGAATTTCACTGAAGCTAAGATGACAATGGGCTAATCAGTTAACTATTCCAAGTGAAGTCGATTTACACAGGGACCTTCAATGCCATGACCTGAAAGAGTGAGCAGTGAAAAATCTGACTGCAGGTTGTGGGTGAGATGATAGCCACACTGCAATGCTGAGTACTACATTCCCCAACAGGGAGACTGGAAGCAGGCGATGCCTGTGTCTGGTCTGTTTCAAGCTCCCAAAACTTGTGAGAGCTGCTGAGATTGAGGAGACATCTTTCAACTTGCCTGGTAAAATCCGTTTGAAAACTCCTCTGAGCACTTGGGAATTGTCCCAGTGGAGGTCACACCTGTGCCAGGGTATGGCAAAAGCTACCACAGCACTTTGATGCCAGCTGGAGCCCTGTTGTTCCAGCTGGTGTGAGAGAACGAAGCAAGGCATCCACAGGTAGGTAGGAGGGTGGCGGTGGAGGTCTTTGCCTGCTCACTTGCCTCCCCCCACCCCAGCTCTCCCCTCTCCATCCAGCCTGCTGAATGTCAGGCCTGGGTAGGTGTCTGGACCAGGTCTCCCACTCTGGATTGGAGGGGAATAGAAAATGCAGATAAATGGATATTTGTGAGATTGTAGGCCCCCTTTAAGGTTCTTCTTGTGGAAGAGTATGATGCTTTCTAAAGGTGAATGAGTAGATTAGGTCTTTCCAGGCTGTGGACTCCTAACTGCTAAGGGAGCTCTGCTCTGGCGGCAGAACCACCCAATCAAATAGACCTCTCTTTGCTTCTGATTCAAACCTACCGGGAAAACAGAGGTTAGATTGGTGGATGAACACACACGTGCGTGCATGCACACACACACACACACACACACACACACATACACACACTGCACTGCCAACCAACAGCCTCCTGTACTTCCCCACTGAAGATTTCTGTTTTGATTTCCGTTCAATCTTCTGGTTGCTGATTTGAGGTAGGAGTGGTGGCTGAGAAGTGGGCAGGTCTCCAGAGTAGAAAATACTTATGCACGTAGGGGATTGGGAAGAGAGAATGCAAGTCACTAACTAGGGTGGCTATCATATTTACTACTCTTCTCATGGAAAAACCCGACAGCAGAAAGAAAAGGGCATGGTGACAACAACTGGCTTATGAATCAACCAGGTAAGTATCAAGGTCTCTCAATGTGGAAATCCTGCTACAGTCTGCACTCACTGTTTTCCTCTCAAGTTTTGCCTTTCATCTATACATTTTCCCCTTTGGTAATTGTTCTCTCTATTGTCCCACTTCTATTCTAGTCCCTATGTAAGTCAGTTTCAGTTGTTTTGCTAATTGACACAGGGGGAAACTGAAGTACCCAGATGACTTTTTAATGAGATTTGCCTCCAATCTTGTATCAAGATGGACAGAGTCTGGATCTTTTGTGGACTGGGGCTCTGAAAACCAGTTCACTCACAGGGCTGGCGAAGATGTTGTATGTTGCACTGGCTCTGTTGCCACCATGGGTGAAATCACAGAGAATGCAGATATGATTAATAAAGCAAGTGTTGTTCCATATTCATCTCATCACCTACAGTCGAGCTGTAATCTTTCTAATATGCAGGGAAATCACTCACTGACAGAGAAAAAGGAGGGAGATCTTTAAACAGACCCACCACTCTGCTGCTGCCACACAGTTTAGAGTCTGTCACCTGCAAAGTCCAAATCAGAATTGGCTGTTGGGTCTGCTTTTTTTTCCCTCTCCCCCACTTAGAGGTTTCCACACTTAGTCTAAATATACCTTGTCCTGCTTTGGAATTCTAGATGATTGCTAGAAATGATAAAGCCTGGCCTTTAACCCAAGCTCCAGTTGCATTTCATTATTACCTTTAAGGACATTCTCTCTTTGGAGTTTACCATCATTTTACATTCATCACAGCTAAAACCAAACTCAAGATCTCCTCTCCAACCCTAATCTCCATGCTGTTCCCCAGTCCCTGCCCTCTCTGGCTAGCTATATCTCCTCTCTATCAATGACACCATCACTCTTTCCATAGCCCAAGGGCTGAGCCTTGAAATCAATCACCTCTTCCCCACTCCAGTCAGTCACTGCAGTGTCTTGGCAATTCATCTCTCACAGGTGCCTCATGAATCCACTCCGTCTTGACCATTCCCACTGCCACCATCATAACCCAAACTCTCATTACCTCATGCCTGGATTACCACAGCGCCCTCCCAACCGGTCTGTCTGCATTCAGCCTCCCCATCCCCGCCAAGTGATCCTTCAACACTGCTGCCAAAGAAATCTCCTTAAAACATCTTTCATCATGTCACTCCCTGCTCAAGAGCCTATAATAGCACCCTTTTGCTTACTATATCAAATGGAAGCTCCTCTCCCTAGTTTTCTAGGCCTGCTTTTCACAACAGCAGGGATTCACTATACTGTACACACACACACACACACACACACACACACACACACACACACACACACACACAATCCTCTGTCCTACTTCTTCCCAACCTCCAGGCTCCCCTAGTCTCCTTACTTTCCCTGTTCCATTGTTCCTCACTTGGTGTTTACTCCTCTGTGCAATCAATTTTATTGGCTATTCCCCCAGCCTGTAGTAGTCCCCTTTACCTCTGCAAATCCTTCCATCGCATCCTCTAACCAACTAGCTCAATTCCATCCTCCACTATGAAGGCTTTCCTAAGCCCTCATTGGCTACCCCCATTTTTAAATTATAATTTTTCCTGATTTATATATAAAAGTAATACTTATGCATAGTGGGAAACTTTGAGAATACAGAAAAATATAGAGGAGGAAAAAGACACCCACAATTTCATCTCTTCTTTGAATCTGAAAAGTGTTTTCACCACAATTCTGCACTCATATCCACTGGCTTATATTGCTTTGGCTTTCTGTGTGTTCACTATTGTCCCTAGCTAGGGAGTGAGCTCTTCAGGGGCCCTTCTCATCCAGGTGTCCTCCAGGGCTGAGCCAGACACACATTGCAGGGGCTCAACAAATACTAGTTGGTAGATGAAGGGCTTCATAACCTGCACAGTCATGACTCTGCTACTTCCTCTTCCAGGTGAAGATTGATGCACTCGAAGAGTAGGGAATGCACATCAAGAGAAGACTGAGAGCTTGGGGTGCATAATGTCCTGGAGTTCTGCTGCCTTTGATAATGTGATACCCTTGCAGTGTTGGGGTTTTACCCCTTTAGGAAGCCCCTGGTATTGAGGTTGAGAATTTTAATCCATTCCAGTGTCCAGAATGGGCTTTTTCTAACATTTTGGCATTAACTGGAAATAATCCACAATTGCCCTCTTTGCCCATCATATTAAATGGAAATTTCTCATCCTGGCCTTCAAGTACTAGTTCACTTACCTTCCCTGTTTCATCTCACTAAAAGTATGTCTCCTGGTTTCCCTAATTAACCCCTTCGCTTTAACCAAGCCAACCCGTGTGCCATATCCTCAAAAAACTAAAGTCTGGAGTTACTTGCTGTCATCCCCCACCTCTGCTCCAGGACCAGCTCAGCCTGGTCCCTCTCCCGTAAATACTGTCCCTGTTTCTCTCCACTACTGAGGTTCATGACCACCAGCAATGTGTTCTGCCATTGACCTCAGACTCAGTGTGCAATCTTCTGGGTCCTTGTGTAATCATTTTGTTTTAAAATATTAATATGTACTTGCTATTACATTATTATATCAAAGTGTTCCCCAGCTATTTCCCATCTGGGTTCTATAAACAGCATTAGGCAGAGTGTGTACTCTGGAGTCAGCCTTACCATTTAGTATATTTTATAGTTTTGAAGACACATTTTTAACTTTTCTGAAACTGAAATGCTTCTTACAATCCATGGTGCATTGTAGTTAAATTGGTAGCATTTTTTATTTCTTAGGGAAGTCTGAGAAATATTGCCTTTTAAAGTTGATAGCGTCTTAGAGTCAATAAAATTCAGTACTAAGTTACTTAACCTCTCTGAGACCCAGTTCCTTTATCTGAAAAATGCCTATGTCAGGGGGTTGTTGTGAAAATTCAAAGATAACATTTATACAGCACTCACCACAGGCTAAATGCCATACTTCCCATTTTGTTTGAGACTCAATAAATGTTAGCCATTGTAATCCCCCAACTATGTAAACTATAAACCCCTCAAGGGCAGGGACATGATTTTTTCCTCTTCTAGAAGATGTTCTGATGTGGAGGATGGAAAAAGTTTCCCTTTCCAAAAATATCTCCTTTGCCAGACTGCCAAACAGCTGAAATTTCAACATTAATCACTCCTTTGAGTTAAGGCTTTATCTACAGTAGACCTCTGTTAAAATGCAAATATGTCACTTGGGAAGGTAATGCATTAATTCATTAGCATTCCTGATCCCATTAGTGCAGATTAGTTTATCAGATTAACTAGCTGTCACCAAGCAAACCCTGAGAGCCCTGGTATGGGGGCTGGTAAGATGTGATGACTTCAGGTGGGTGTGGAGTGGGGGACCAGGTGTTCCAGAGCTTAGGGCCATCTCTGATCTGCTCTTGCCTTTTGGGGTTTGTTTGTCGGTAAGATTGTGATTCTGTCTGTGATAAACTAGAAAAGGCTTAGTGACATAGACAGAAACATGTGGATGGGAGGAAATGTGAAGTTGGAAGGAACGTCAGACCTTAGAGATCATGTAGTTCATCATCCTTCTCAAATTTTCAACCTTCATTACCAGGGCATTCACTGCCTCCTAAGGTAGCCATTCCATTGTTAAACAACGCTAATTAGAATATTTTTTATATCAAGCTGAAAGCAATCTGTCAGTAATTACTCTCCTCCTTCTTCCTCTTGGCAACCCCTTTAAGATATCCGAATATAGCTATCACGTTTCCTCAAGTCTCTCTTTTTGATATTTATTTATTTCTTAGTTATTTAGGCTAAATCTACTCAGTTTGCTGAATGATCCCTTACGTGATATGGTTCCACAGTTCAGCTTCTTAACCTGGAGATCTGTGAACCTCCTGAAATTTTATGTAGAACATTGGCTTGTAGGACCTACGTGGCTAGAAAAAGTCCTAGCCTGTTGACCTGATAGCATATTAATCACTTTCCTTTGGCAACACTCCAGTTTGTAAGGCTCTTGGGGTCCTTTCTAGAACTGAGCACTGTACCCCTGAGGTACTCTGACCAGCACAGAGTACAGTAGACACAGTGCTTTCATTAGCATCCTGGCGTTGCACAATTCTCACCTTTGGAGAGCCCTCACTTTAAAAGTGTGAGAACTTCTTATTTTCTGGTAACTGACTTTTCCCAAGATGAAGTCACCCGATTCAAAAGGGCACCTTGGTGCCCACCGTACTCAGATCACCAAGTTGAAGAGTATCTCAGCTATTTTGAGGGGAGCTAGTGAAGATCCCTTTCAGAAACCATTCTGGTCAGGCCATTTAATAGGCTAGCAAAGGAGCAGAGTGACTGGGTACAGTCCTCGAGTTCTCTCCAGTACCTCCTTTTATTCTAATTCTGTGCACTGTACAAAAGTGATTATTTCATACACAACTAGGGGAGAACCCAGAAAGAGGACCAGTGCTCACAGCCAGCCCTTTTTGAGGCAGTAGGCCCAGAGGACTTTAGAGAATGGAATTTGAGGACGGATGATGTCAATAGAGAACAAGGTCACAAATGTCAAATGCTTCAGGTGGCCAGATACTGTGGCTCATGCCTGTCATCCCAGCGCTTTGGGAGGCTGAGACAGGAGGACTGCTTGAAGCCAGAAGTTTGAAACCAGCTTGGGCAACATAGTAAGGACACGTCTCTACAAAAAATAAAAATACAAAAATTAGCAGGGTGTGGTGGTGCATGCCTATAGTTCCAGCTACTCCAGAGGCTGAGGCAAGATGATCATCTGAGCCCAGAAGTGAAAGGCTGCAGTGAGCTATGATCACGCCACTGCACTCCAGTCTGGGTGACAAAGTGAGACCCTGCCTCTAGAATAAAAAATAAACATGCTTTAGGAGGAGCCGGCTATCAGACATGAGTATGCCAACATGAGAAATAGACATGTCTTGGGGATACAGGCTCCCCTCTGTTTCCTCCATACTAGTCTCCCAGACACCATCCCAAAAAGCTAAGTATCAAAGGCACTTGGGACCGTGTGGGATAGGAGCAAATTGGTAAGTGACAACCACCTATAATGTGTGACATGAGACAGTAATATCACCAGGGTCTTCTTGTTACTCCCCAAGGGCCAGTCTAACTGTCATTGCTTTCTCTAATTGTAAGGGTGTCTAATGATAAGGGTGTCTAATTGTAAGGGTGATTTTCCCCCCATTACAGTCACTTTTTTAGGTTTAGGTATTAAGGACTGTTGTGAATTGCAACTAAGCTGTCTGACAGGGAAAATACAAAAAATAAAATACCAGTCCTGTAAGCTGGTCTACTAAATTAAAAAAAAATCCGTTGCCAAATAAGTTTGATAAATGCTGCATAGCCCCATTAGAGCTTCACAACACATATTAGCATATTAAAGACTCGGAGAAGTCCTGCAATATAGAAACATCTGCTAACATCATAATTCGAGACCTTCAATACATATTTGACTGTAGATTACCATTTCCCTCTTTTCTTCCTTAAATATACCCTATTAACAGCCACATAACAGCTGCAGAGAACAAAGTTTTCAGCCATGACCCACCATTTCACACCTGGGTGCACAAATAACTCAGTGCATCCGAGATTCTACAGAAATGGGACAGGGACAGGTGAATTTTTTTGTGCAGAGGTTATACAAGACTCTTGGGACAGGAAGAAATCACTGGGACTCTGGGAGAGAGGACCTCAAAATAGAGATGAGAACCAGGGGACAAGGGACATTGGAGACAACCTCCCCCCACCTCAGAGTTTTGTCACTGGCCAGCCCTGGTAGATGCCATGCTCTCGGCTCTGAGCCAACAGTGAACAGAGTGGAGCAGCTTTGGCCAGGCCAGGACCCTGCAGAGCCATTTGTGGTCATTGGCTTTTCAGCTGGGGCCTTTCCACTTTCATTCCCTGCCCCGCTGCTCTCCATTTCCCTCCCTGTGCCTCTGGCGTATTTTCAATTTCTCAGTCTACTAGTTGATCCATTTCATTTGGGTCTCTTTCTTTCCTCTTCCCTTCAGTGGGACTGAGGAGGCTTTTGAATTTGCTGCTGCCAAAGGGAAGAAGGAGAGGATTGGGGTAGAAGGAAAGACAAGGAAAAAAACATGGCCTCTTCTGTAGTGCATGGGATAAGTCTGCATTTTCTCTGGACCCTCAGAGCAGGAATAGATTCCTTTATAGCCACCACCACCTTCGGGAGACAGAGGAAACTTGCACATTTTGCCAAGAGAATCCAGGAGGGGTTGACAGTCAGAAAGGCAAGGGGTGTCCATCTGGGAACGAGAGGGACATGAGGCTGAAGGAGTCCAGCTGATATCTTGGATGTCTGTTAAAACTGATGCGGGTTGAAGGTGTGTGTGTTTGTGTGTGTGTGTGTGTGTGTGTGCGTGTGCGTGTGCGTGTGCGCGTGTGCGTGTGCGTGTGTGTGTGTGTGTGTGTGTGTGTGTGTGTGTAACAGAGGGAGAGCGAGTGCAAGAGTGAGAGAGAGAGGAGAAAGTATGCACACCTATCCCTGTACATACCCGTGTGTGTGAAGGTAAATTTGCAAGGTTGAATTTTTCCTGACTGGGGTGTCCTAGGAGACACTTGGACATTTTCAGGGATACATCAGGATCACAGAAGTGACTTGTCAGTAGGGAGAAAGGATACAGTCTTTGTAGTGTGATAGCCCTTTCATCAGCACTGAAACAGATGAACCATGGGAAGATGGAGCAGGGTTGTTTCTTTCCATTCAGGGTGCAAGAATGAGTGTAAATGTGTGTGTGTGTGTGTGTGTGTGTGTGTGTGTGTGTCTGTGTGCATGTGTGTGTGTCTGTGAGAGAGAGAGAGAGCATGCTCACGCATGTGCGCTGACTGACCCCAACACCTCACCGACTACAGCTGGGAAGGATTTGCTTGTGCAGATAACCCCCCTAGGATCTAATTCCGCCTAGTTTGAATGCTTCTAATACCAGTGACTCAAGGTCCTCACTAGGCCATTTATTCTGCCCCCTAACTGCATTAAGGTTAGGAAATGTGTTTCTCTTTCTCTCTCTCACTAGATTCTATTTTTAGATATGAAGAGCCCAGGATCTCTCCTCTCTCTCTCTCTCTCTCTCTCTCTCTCTCTCTCTCTCTGCCCCACCCCCTC
>NW_007259569.1:203020-203347 GCF_000164805.1 Carlito syrichta | reverse complement strand
TTTTACCACAGTTACACACACACACACACACACACACACACACACACACACACACACAGTGGGGTGCAAAACTGGAAAAAATGTATAAATGTTCAGTCCAGGTGATGAATATGAAAAGTGATTACTATATTTGTCTGAAGGCCACTTTAGCTGCTCTGTATATTTGAAGCTATCCATAATAAAATGTAAGGAATAAAAGAAATTCTTTTTTGGTGGGGGGGGTTGGAGTCTCACTCTGTTGCCCAGACTGGAGTGCAGTGGCATGCTCCCTGCCACCGCAGCCTTGACCTGCTGGGCTCCGGCATTCCTTCCACCTCAGCCTTCCAA
>NW_007259569.1:193008-203000 GCF_000164805.1 Carlito syrichta | reverse complement strand
AGGATCTAATTCCGCCTAGTTTGAATGCTTCTAATACCAGTGACTCAAGGTCCTCACTAGGCCATTTATTCTGCCCCCTAACTGCATTAAGGTTAGGAAATGTGTTTCTCTTTCTCTCTCTCACTAGATTCTATTTTTAGATATGAAGAGCCCAGGATCTCTCCTCTCTCTCTCTCTCTCTCTCTCTCTCTCTCTCTCTCTCTGCCCCACCCCCTCTCCTTTCACTCTCCCACACCAGGGTCACTGAGGCCTGCAGTAGTAGTCCATGTTCTTACTCAGACAGACACTCCCACAGTTTGCTTTGCAGCCTCAAAATGTCCTGACCACCTTGCAGTCTGGGTACCAAATTCCTGTTCTAGGATCAAGATTTCCTTTTCTTCAACATATTTGGATGGGCTTCAGCCTTTGCCTGTCTGGATAGAGCCTTCTATCTTTCCTTTAGACTCCTCTGTGCCTTCTCCCCTGCAAACACTCTCTTCACTACCCATAACCTGTAGAACTCTCTACTCCTACTTCAGGATTCTGCAGATCACCCCTTAAGAACATTAGAGACTAGAACTTCATGCAGTCAAAAAGCCCATCCCTGCTCTGCTTCTTCCCATCCTGGGCAAGAGTGTAAGCCAGAGTGGTGTGGCTAAATGGATGAAAAAACTGAGGCATGGAAAACATATCCCAACAATTTTACTCCCCAAGCATGGTCCCAGGACTTACTAGATGCCATAGGAGACTGAAGACAATGACAAGTTTCCCTAGGGAAAAATACACAAACTAACTTCCAGGGGAAATATTTTTTTCATTCAACCAACAAATATTCATTGAGCACCTCTTATGTGCCAGGCTCTGTTCTAGGTGCTGGGGATACATTTGTGAACAGGATGGACAAAATTCTTCCCTGCTGGAGAATAGGTTTCAATGGGGACACATGTCTAAAAGCAAACAAATAATCACTACTTTGCATTGATATGTTCTAGGAAGGGAAGAGACGAGGAACTGTAGTGGGGATTAACAGGGAGTTCAGCTAGGGCAGTCAGGAAAGGCTTCTTTGAAGAGGTGACCTTTGAGCTAAGAATTGAATGGCCTGAAAACAGTTCACATGGTGTGTCTCAGACTATAAGTGGCACCAGATTTCAGAGATGAGAAAACTCATATGGGTAGTAAAAACTAGGGAAGACTTTCAGAAAGAGATGGGTTTTGGCTGGGTACAGTGCATGGGATGGACAATCGGCCACTATCTTTGCAGGATTGGCCTCACTTTGGCAAAACTAAGAGCTATATCTCCTATTGAGTAGAGGGTTCATAGTCTTCTCTTTTGAATTTGAGATGACCACTGAAAGGTCTTCAGCATTTCTCCACATAATCTGACTGTAAAACTCTTTTCTATGTCACACTTAATTGTTTCCAAGAAACATTGAAACTTTTCAACAGAATCGGAAAGATGGCTTATGAGTGGGGAAGTCAGTTGTTTATTGTAGCTACAAGTAAAAGTTATATGGTGGAGAATAGAGAAAGTTATGTAGGGTGGGGCCAGATTATAGTAAGGGTCATGAAGAAGACTTTGGACTTGATTTAGTAGGCATTGAGAAATTGCTGTAGGTTTTTGAACAAGCAAATAGCAAAGAAAAGAAAGCAATGGTCCTGATACCACTTGGTAACCAGAACCCCTCCTTCTGCCCAATACATGTGGACTCCCCTAGAGTAACATGGTTATGAGTGTGGGCGCAAATCCCAGCTCTGCCACTTTCTGATTCTGAACGCCGACACGTTACTTAACTTTTCTGTGCCTCAGTTTCCTCCTCTGTACAACAGGGTAATTGTGAGGATTAAATTAGTTTATAATTGTAAGTGCTTAGAACAGTGCCTAGTATTTAGTTAGTACTCAATAAACTTTAGCTATCATTATCCAAAGAAGGAATGGATATGAAGGGATATAGCCAGGATACTGCCATGAACTTGGATTATTTTTGTCAAAGTTTGGTCAATTGAGGATTCTAAGAAGCTGTGAGAATTGCCTGGGCTCAGGACTCAGTATATGCAAAGTAAGCATGGGTCCTCTACCTCAATAATTTTTTTCATTAGCCTTCCACCAGCATCTAAAATCCCCACTGTTCATTAGTGACCATCTGGAGACTCAAGCATTTTTAACTGATTTAAGGTATCCTCTTATCTGGCAATAAAAAAACATTTGAGCATCAAATCATCAACCATTGTCACTTAGGACAAAGCAGAGCTTTAAGAGAATGAATACCAGGTGATATATTAGTTATCTATTACTGTGTAACAAATAATTCCAAAAGTTAACCATGTATAACAACAAACATTTATCACCTTACAGTTTCTGTGGGTCAGGAATCTGGGTACAACTTAGCTTGGTGGTTCTAGTTCAAGATCATTTATGAGGCTGCATTCAAGCTGTGGATTAGTATCTAAAGACACAACTGGGCCTAAAGGATATGCTTCCAAACTCACTTGTGTGGTTGTTGGCAGGCTTTGGTTCTTCACAGGCTGTGGGACTGAGGGTTTCAGTTCCTTGCCATGCCATGTGGGCCTCTCCAGTAGGCTGCTCCTCACAACATGGCAGCTTGCTTTCTCTCTCATGATTGATGAGAAATGAGAGAGAGAGAGAGAAGAGAGAGAGAGAGCAAGAGCATGCATGCCTAGGCCCAAGGCAAAAGCCACAGTCTAAAATAACCTTATCTCAGAAATTATATCCCATCACTTCTGCCATATTTTATTCATTAGAGGTGAATCACTAGGTCCAATCTCTGCTCAGGGGTGTGGATACCCAAGGGTGTGAATATCAGGAGGTAGGCATTATTGGGGGCCATTTTAGAAACTGCCTACCATGGATAGAGAAGTATTTATGGTAGGAGGTTTAAAAGGCCTCAGTGAAGTGGAAAATTGAAATTTGAAATCCCCTAATTAGGGGCTAGCATAAGTAGTTATTGGACTTAGGGGAAACCAAAGATATTGGGTACCAAAAGGGCAAAGAGAGGAATTAAAAGTTTAGGGCGAATGGTTCCGGGCGGATATTTGACCTACATGTGGTCTTACCAAAGTTCTGGGACCCTCCTTAAATCCAAGCTCCAAGTTGTGCAGAGGTATCACCTGCCTTTGCTCATAAGGCCCAGCCCTGTGGGTGTGGCCAGGGAAAGAGGAAGGAGCTGGGATGAAACCCAGGAAGCCCAGTGGCAGCAGAAGCAGGAGAGGGGATTGCAGGTTCAGCAACTGCATTTGTTTGCAGTTGGGAAAGTTGTTAATTTTAGCTTCACACAAGGGGCTGAAGCAGGAGGGTTTGTCATTTCTGCTGACCTAGCCCTTGGCTGCCTCCCACAGGCCACTGCCAGCTCCAAGCCCTGTTTGCAGGGTGAGCTTGGCTAACAGTAATGAGAGGCTGCACGTGTTCTGTTGAGCCTGAGGTTTTGGGTAGAGGGACCTTCCCAGCCCAGGGCAAAACAGTGTGGCAACTGCCTGCTGCCACCTCCTTTTTCCTTTTATCATTCCTATGTTCTCATCCCGGCTTTACTACTTGCTGATTTTGTGACCTCTAGGGCAAGTCTCTTTATTTCCCAGCGCCTCCATTTCCTCTTATGCAAAATGGAGATTGAATGATCTCTAGGTTACAGAGTTATGAGGAATCAATGAGCTCATGTAGGTAAAACACCAATAAATCATAGCTGCTGTTGCTTAATTTAGCTAGTTCTGACTTGGAACACCCATCCCAAAAGAGGTAGGTCTCTCTCAGCCCAGGATCCCCTTTCCAAACAAATCAGAAGCTCTCTCTGAAAAGTGTCTTCTTTTACAGAGGACGTTACGTGAGTTAGTTACTCTAATGATCTCTCGTCTATGTAAGAAACTGAGGCTCAGAGAGATGAAGTGACTTGTTCAGGGGCACACAACTAAGAAAAAGTGGCAGAGATGGAACCATTGTTCAGATCTGTTATAGATCTGGGGTTTTTTTTCTTCCTTTTTTTAGTGAAAGTATTTTATTGACACCTCTATGTGAGAGATATGAGCCCCTCCAGAGATAAGACAGAGTTACAGTGAGCTCCAGGCCCTGGTCCTGGACTCAGAGAGTGTGGAAACCTTTCACTTGGCTGCCATGATGTCCTGGATCCATTTGATGTAGTTGCAGACTTTGGTGTAGATGCAGGTTTTCCTTTGCAGGCACAGAATCTGGCCTTATTCTGTTCTACCTTGCCGTTGGTTGGCCCTAAATGTGATTTCAGGATGTGATGGGTGGTATATATCAGTGGCAGAGGTTAGTTACACAGGTAGAAGGCTTTTGGTTCAGATCATGTAATCTTTTGGAGTCCAACAAACTTGACTTTGCAGAGAAGTTTCTACCCCACCTCCACATACCAGAGCCAAGAGTAGAGGTTCTAATTACTGTAATAGGGTTCTTTTTACCCCCAACATGCACACACATTTTTCTACCAAATGGCAAGTTTTCTTTTGAATACATTTCTGGCACTAAGAAACAGGGATATAGGTGCAGATGTGAGTATGAGAGCCTCTTCAAAACGCTAAGCTCCAAGAGTGTCTTCCTCCCAGAGATGTAGGTATCCTCTCCCCGTTTCCACGGGAACCTTGGTTCCTGCAGCAGGAGGTAGAGATCTGGGCTGACCAAAATTTACCCTGGCCTTGCAGCTTAGGGCAGCCTCTTCTTTCTTTACAACAGCTGCAGAGAAGGAAGAACTTGAAACTCCTGAGGCTTGAGGCAAGGAATTAGGAATAGAGAAGATTCCAGAATTGAGCCTTGGTCTGGAGAGAAGGAGGCTAGGTGAAGAATATGCAGGTCTGGGAGTTGGAAAGAGAATAAAGAAGAAAAAGCACAAAGGGTTTAGAGATTAGGTAAGGGAAAGGGAAGAGGAAATCAAGGAAGAGAGGAATTTGAGCGATACGAAGGAATGTTTGAAAGATAAGGAAGGTAACTCAAAGAGCAAAATGTAGAGAAATATTAAAACAGTGGCTGCCAGAATTGTCATATAGGGAGAACTTGGGGGCAACAATTTCAGTGAAGAGGGTTTAAGAGACTTACTGGAAGTTCCCTTTGCACATGGTTTTTTTGTAGGTTGCATATTTTTTGGAGTAGCTTTGCAGGGGTGGGGGGCAGGTGATACTAGGGATTAATGGGGAGAGGCTGATTCCTTCCCAAGCTACTCCCTGCCACCACTACCACTAATGAACATTTACAAAGTGCCTACTCTGGGCCAGACACAGAACGTGAAACAGCAAAAGGCTGGAAAGTTGCTACAGGTTAAACTGTCCTGGCAGGGGTGGTGATGTGGGATTTGTGTTCTGCAACCCAAGGAAGGCAAATCAACTAAATGAAGGTTTGGTATGGGAGACTCCAAGAAGAGAACAGGTGTCTGTTCCAGAATCTTATTTTAGAGAACTATCAGGCCCACCTCCACCAACAGCGGGACTAGCTCTGAATTTAGAGTAGAGGACACCAAATGTGTGTGTGTGTGTGTGTGTGTGTGTGTATGTGTGTGTGTGTGTGTACACGTTCATAGGGAGGAACATTTCCTCTCCTGGAATACATATATATTACATATCTATGGATAACATATATGAGTGTGTGTGAAAGAGAAATTACTCTCTTTGTTGTCCAGGTGTCAACGGGTCTTCATTTGGCCTGTGAAAGCCACCTTTATCCCAGATCTCTTCCCTCCTTAAGCAGCTTTCAAGTGTCTGCTCTGCTATCTGGAAGAAGGGCCCTGGCTGGGAATGTGTTTGTTTTCTGTGCTTCCTTTTTCCTCTGCCCCAACCTTAGCCGGAGCTGCTATTTCCTCAACAACATCCAAAGGGGGAAGCAATCATTGGCTTGAGAAGAATCTCCGAGCCAATGAAATGTCAGCCCAGCTATTGTTTCCAGATGCCTAAAGGAGAATTATCCATAGATGGTGCAAATCCTCTGTTGATCAGAATATTTGTGAATGGGCAGATCATAACACAGTTTTCTGGTGAATCGAGGGTTTCGATTTTGATTCATTGTTGAAATTCTCTTAAAGTATGAACTCTCTTTTTTGCCTTAGAATATAAGGCCCAGTGAAATGGATTCTGTGTTTGATGACTAAAGCCCTTGCCTACTAAATATTAGCCCTAATGTTTAATCTCATAGAAAGGTGCTGTGGTGTAGCAGTCAGAACACTAAATTCCAGAGTCAAAGGATGTGGGTTCCACTTTGAGTGCAGTCACATACTAGCAGGTGACTTTGGGCAGTGGCTTATTGTTCCTGAGCTCGATTTCCTCCTCTGCTAAATGGAGTGGTGCTCTTTTTATAAGATGGAGGAACTATAAGTGACAATGTATACTGAATCCCGACCATCCCTTGGAAATTACTTAAGTTTTCCCTTGTGCAGGCTTATTTCATTATCCTTTGCATCATTCTCCAAACAGCTGAGTGAAGAAAAAAAAAATATGTATGATCATTTGATGGATTGAATAGACTGGAATTTTGTTGGCTGATTTTTTTTTTTTGAAACAGGGCCTCACACAGGCTGGAGTGCAGTGGCATGATCATGGCTCACTGCATCCTCAAACTCCTGGGCTCAAGGGATCCTCCCACAATCCTCTCAAGTAGCTGGGACTACAGACTCACATCACCACACCTGGCTGTTGGCTGAATGTTTACCATTTATCCCATTTCCTCACTAGAATATTGACTTCTGAGGACATACTGTGTCTGCCCAAACCATTCAAACTCCTTAGCTACAAGTTGAGTTGCAAAGACCTCATCGATGCTTAGTCATGTTCAGTAATGGTGCCAGCACTGATGTTTTTGTCACTTCACCGCTGGGCCAGACTGCAGGCTCAGACAGGACCCTTGCATTGGCATCTCTGGACTAGTACAGTGCCTGGCATTCAGTGAAGGCTTAATACACAGTAACTGCTGTCCCTAGGATCACTATTCTTTTGAGGCTACCCAGAAACTGAGGGGGGCAATAGAAATGAACACAGGGTTTCCAATTCCATTACGATTGCTGGAATCATATGTAGAATAATGACAAGGGGGTTGTTAGATCTGGAAGAGACTTTACAGATGAAGAAGCAAAGGCTGGACTGTCCTAAATCAGGTCATATGCAAAAGGTAAGTCTAACCATTTTCTTTTCAGAGAGGAAAACATCCAAGAAGTTTGTAGTCTCAGCTCAGTCACCTCCCCCAGCTCTTTCCCATCTGTCCATTGGCTGGGCTTACTTCACCTGGTTAGACTGAGGGGGTTTGAAATAGAGGATGGACTGGCCTCCAGGGTAGGATTCCAGGTCTAGATGACTTGAGGGGAACTTGGGGACTTGATAAAGAAAACCAGGGATGAATGAGGTGCCCAAGCTAGGACAGCCAGAGGGCATGTAACCAGGGACAGGGGTTGGGGGTGGGTGGGAGGGATAGGCAGTAGTGGTGACATTTGTCTTTCCTTAAAGATATTCAGACTACTCCCCAATTGTATCCAGGGATACCGGAGGCATAGGGTGTTGGCCTTGCCCTAGGGAATCCCTTTGGGGCACCCCAAAAGAGGAGGAGTCAGTTGGGTGCCCCAGGGCTATTGGCATCCTGGCTCGGTGATTTTGCAGGCAGAGCCGAGCTGATGGTGGGGGGGCGGTGAGGAGAAGCATCTACCGCAGAGACAACTGTCGGGGGAGAGTCCAAGCAACTGGTTCACCCAGGATAGGACTGTCATATAGAAATATTCCCATCTGGATAGTTCTAGAGAAGCAAGTCTGGGTAATGATAAACTATGAATTTTATGCATGAGCTGAACATTGAAAAACTTCAGCCCCAAGCTCCCGGCTAGCATCTGAGCCAAATCCCACTCGCACAGCATTTAATCAGCTTCCTGACAGATCCCAGTAAAAGGGAGATGAATTTACGAGATTGATTAGCTAATACCCAAGTGTTATGCTTACTCTGTGATCCAAGAGCACCAGGCTGGGCCTCTAGACTTTCTGCTGCTCAGATTCTGTAGCTGCTGCGATGACAGGTGGGCCTGGGGGCTGCCCCCTGGAGAGGAGGACTGGGCTAAGCTGTTCCTGCTCTCGGCCTCACTTCCCAGTCCAGGACACCCCCCCAACCTAGGATATTTCTGGGCCTTAGAAAAGTTATTCTCATCTTTGCCCTCAACCCCTGATTGCGGCCTCAGCCGATTTATTACTCATCCCCACCTTAGGCTGAAAGTGCTCTCTCCTTTTCTCTACTAATCCAGAGCATGTTAGTCCTTCAAGACCTGCCTGGAACCTCACCTCCTCTAGGAAACCTTCCCTGACTGTCGAAGTCCTCAGTGAGCTTTCCCTTCTCCCAACTCCAAAGGCTCTGTATCATCCAAACTACAGATAATCACAGACCATGGTTAGAGCTAAATGAGTATTTAGCTAGCTCTATCCATTCACATTTGTAAATGCTAGATTTATTTAACCACAAAAGTAATACATGCTCATTATAACAAGTCAAAAATAGAGAGGTTTAAAGAAGACATTAATCTCCCTCTCAATCCCCTCAAATCTCATCCTCTCAGAAAACTAGTATTACCAGTTTTTACGTGCTGTCTCTATGCTCATACAGACATGTATACACAACCTCTTCATTTTATGGGTAAGGAAACTGAGACCCAGAGAGGTGAGATGACTTTTCCAAGATCACACAGCTGGCTAGTGGCTGAACTGCAAGTAGGACCCAGGTGTCCAGGTTCCCTGTTCCCAGGCTAGTATAATTGTGGTTTAGTGTCTCCTCAGAGAGTCTTGTCTCTTCAAGTGAATTGTAAATCCAACTGAGGGTTAAGAAAAAAAATGTGTTCTCTCTTGCATTTCCCACAACACCTAGCACAGTTTTGAGCATCTGGTCCAGGGTGTTTACTAAATGTTTGTCTCCTCATTTTAAATCCTTTCTGAAACAAGACACAGTATAAATAAAGAGAAAGAAAATGTTTGACTCAGTGCCTGGTTTTGCTAGACTGCAAAGCCGAGCCATGCAATCATACAGAAATTGATTGTTAAGATGGCTGGGAAGAAAGCCGCTGAAAACGCAAGTGATTAGTGACTGTGTGCAGCTATCTGGAGGCAGAGACAAACACGGAGACTAAAGGGCTCAAATGTGTCAGGGGGCTTGTGCTCTGTGCTAGGCTAACAGAGCTGAAAACTTGGTTTCAGGGTGGGGTAGGGTGGTGCTGGGGGTGGGGAGTGACGCCCCTCAGTAACCCACTAAGTTCTTTAGCGCCTCTCTCTACCCCACCCCTAAACCAATGGCCAAGTCAGCTACTGAAGCCCTCCAGGTACTGCCGAAGCCCCCCTTGGCTGTGGCCAAGTCCTTAAGGTTCAATTTGTGCTTGAATCTGGAAAACCTGCTATATGACCTTTACACTCCTTTGTGGAGTCACAGTGCTAGGATTTGTATGGATTTATTTGATGTATTTGTTTATTGCTAATCAGTTGTAAGGATAGAGGAGGCTGGGCTGGAATTACGACCATAGCTGCCACCCATAGGATTGTCTCCCTGCCTTAGGGAGCTGGGGAGGGCTTGACAGTAGCTTCTAGTCACATCAGCTGCTCTGGAGGGGGATCCCTTTAGAAAATCATACACTAGTTGAATTTTTGAGCTGAAACAAACTCTCAAGATCATCTAATAAGATTATTAATGCCTCACATTTATACAGCACCTCATAGTTTATGAAATGACTAAATGTGACTCATTCCCATTTTAAGTATAGAAACCTTTGTTTATTTGGGAAGACTCTGCCAACTGGATAGTGGATTGCTGTTAATTTTTTTTAGCTGTGAGAATGGTATTATGGTGATGTAGGAATGTTCTAATTTTTAGAGATGAATAATGAAATGTTTAGGGGTGAAGTGTCATGATGTTGGAGACTTTAAAATGGTATATCATTTAAAAATATATAACTATGGGATGGGGGTGGGAAGCTATTGTTTAATGGGTACAGAGTGTATACTTTAAAATGGTTACAGTGGTAAATCTTATGTTATGCATATTTTACCACAGT
>NW_007259569.1:119071-192988 GCF_000164805.1 Carlito syrichta | reverse complement strand
TTGTATTTATTGTAGAGATGAGGTCTCGCCAAGTTGCCCAGGCGGGTCTCGAACCCGCGGCCTCAGGTAATCCACTCACCTCAGCCTCCCAAAGCATAGGATTACAGGCTGAAAAAGAAACTCTTAATGTGAGCAGACTTCTGAATAAATGGACACCTGGCTATCTGTGGCAGCCAAAGATTGTACCCTGAGTATGTGGGAGATTGGAGCACAGTGTTGGAGAGGTAGCAATAAATGGGTTGCGGTGTGGCTGGGCATTGTTAGTCCATTGACAGGTAAGATGGCAGTGCTGAGCCAATTGTCTATTCTGTTGGGGTGAGTGAGAGGAAAAGTTGTTCCATGGAGGGTATGTAGGTTGCAACATAACACAGATCATAGTTAGAGGTCTCTCAAGGGCTCTGAGTTACTCAGAGGCTGACTGTTCAGTTTCTGCCTAACACCTCCATGGGCCATGGTGGTGCTTGTAAGTTCTCCCTGTGTGAATGAGGCCAAGAGACAGACATTGCCTAAACAATAGTAAATTAATTTAGATTAGCTTTGTGCCACCCAGCTCTACTCTTGAAATCTCATCAAACTACACATCCTCTAGGTGGGGCTCACAGGGGCTTTCTGAAAGGTGATCCATAACAGCCTCATGGCACAAGGTTTGGAGAGAGGAGATGTCAAAAGAAAGGACCTGTGACTCATCATCCAGCCCTACTTATGTGTGATCTGTTGGCCATGTGAGGCTTTGCTGATGAGACAGAAGGGGAGGAGCTGGCCCAGCACTGGGGCCCTACAGATGTTCTTGTGGGGATTATGAAAGTGCCATCCATCTCACAGCTGGTAGGGCCTGAGGGTTAGTTCAGAAACCCACAAAGAGATTCATTAGGTTGGGATACAGTCCCCGAACTACACAATGAGCTGTAGTGTGTGGGGATCACTTTGTCCCTGCTGTTGCTTTACTAAACCTGCCCAGCTTCAGCCCCACAAGCGCCTCTTTCCTCCTCAGCAGACAAAAAGACTTTTGACCCTCCCAGCGCACAAGGGAAAGGGACAGGGACTTAATTTGCATTTTCCCTTGGCTAGCATTTGCCTGGTGTCTACATTAATCACCATAAAGGATAAATGCCACCAAGAAAATGAAGCAAGCCAGAGAGAGAGAGAGAGAGAGAGAGAACCAGTACAAGCGAGCACTTGAGCAAGCAGTGAGGAGCAAGCTGGTCCAGAAAAGAGCCAGCCAGAATGAATCCTTGGTGAGCTCCCTTCATCTTCTGAATCTCTGGGACTTCAGCCTTCTTGAAAATTAGATCTCCCTCCAAGTAATGTTTGATAGCCATGTTCCAAAATAATTGAGGCTGGGTCTAAAAGAAATCAGGCTCTAAGCAAGGGCTGATGCAGTATTGTTATAACAAATGAATGTAGGTGAGAGATTGGGTAGACTAAGAGAGGCTGGAATGTTAGAGATTATTTACTAGCTCAATTTCCTTCCTAATTTTGCACATAAGTAAACTGAGACCCAGTGAGGGAAAGGAACTTACCCAAAGCTACCCAGCTAATTAGTCCAGGTAGAGCCCCTGAATCCCAATCCAGTTCTTTCTTATAAATCAGAAGACACATTGTGCTGGCAAGCAAAACCCACATGAACTGAGAGTTCTTTTCCTCTCAAGCATCTTTGCAAGGCTGCATTGACTGAAATCCAGTCTTGGAAAAGGCTTCCCCATCCTCCCTTCCAGTCTTCCTGCAGCAAGGTGGCCATGCTCTGGAGTCAGTCCAGGCTCCAGTAGGTCCTTGCTCTCTCTCCAGCCTGTTTCCCCTCCCTCTCCTTTGTCAGCGGAGGCTTACTGGAAAGGCCATTCTGAAATGAAGATAATGTCAGTGAAGTGCTTGTTAGTAGGAGCCGCTGGCTGACTACAGACTTGGCCATTTCTCTTGGTCTCAGTCTGAGGCTCGTGATCTGTGTAGTACCCAGCCTGACTCCTCTTACCTTTGACTTGGAACACAAGGGTCACCAGATTCTGCCTTGGGGCCCATATTTTTTTTCTCATTCCATTTTCCAGGGCCACACATTCCTCTGTTGGGAAGCTGGAGGGGAGTACCAAGGAGTAAACCTTGGGGCAGAAGGAGTAAAGGCTTTTCAGAGTCACATGGCCCCCAGGACCTTAATCTGTCTCCAGGGTATAGATATGGAAACTGAGGATCACTATCACAATAGCATAACTTAATTTTCATTTTAAAGCAGAGCATGAAAGAAGAGGGTCACCAAAGAATTTGCTTGAATAGGAGTACCAACACTATTGGGCAGGGTGGTTAAGTGGCAGTTCTTGAAAAGTTAAGTCCAAGGGAGAGGTTGGAGGATGCAAAAGATATGCATTCTTTTCTCAATCAAATAAAACTCAGTTAAAACAAAAGGTTGCAAAGTTGTTGATGGGCAGAAGATCCTGGAAAATAACTCCCTCAAAAAGTAAAAGGGATCGCCACCTCAACCTCACAATGTAACTTCCCACAGGTCTGGTGTCCCAGCAAGGTTCTCCATTGTCCCTGTCCATAGACCCAACCCTCTCCATGCTTTGAAACCAATGAGGATGGGAAGCAGGCAAGGCTTCAGCTGCTCAGTCTCAGTCTGAGCCTCAATATGGAGGAGGAGAGGAGTTATTTGCCGCAATCAGGGCTACCACACACAGCTGTGCAGGCTGTGCACTGCATAAAAGTACTTGGCCAAGGGGGTAAATAGGAGTAGAAATCTATCCCATACTCTGCTCCCCAAACCATGTGCCCTGGTGCCCCTAGGGCTAAGTGCACCTGGATAAAGGGGTACATTTTTCATCTGGTGAAGCCATACTGTTTATGGGGCTATGTTTACCCCGAGGGGAGTAGCATTTTCTAAACTTCTTACACAAAGGCACTGAGTAGATAACTTGTGGCTCTGGCTGCCATCAGCCATGGGTTCCAGTGCCCTGTGGCGACCCATCCTTGGCTCCTAGATTACACACTGAGGCTCTCTCCAGTGTACCCCTTAGACTGAGGCCAAGACCTTTTTGTTCTTGCCAGCTACCTCCTGAGCTCAAGGACAGAAAATCCAGTGAGGCAGGTCTTTTGGGCTCTGGGACCAGTCTTCATGATGGCTCCCAGATTTCTGAGCTTTCTCAGCCCTGGAGTTTCTGCCCTTGTGCTCTGCCCACCTGTTTGGCTCAGCCGCCACATCTTGGATGCCCGTTTCCTTCCTGGTAGAATAGTGCCAACTGTTTGTCTGCATCGTGACTCTGACTGCTGTGTCCCCTGTTTTCTGTGCCCTGCCCTCCCAGCTGCCCATCTGTAATCAGCTGTCACAGCCAGAACACATCCTGGGCTTGTGGGGCCCTAATGCAGGGGTGGGGGCAGGGATGGGGCTCATCCAGCTTCCTGCTCTTGTTCCCTGCCTGCCTATCTGGATGGAGGCCACCTGCTGATGCTTTTCCTTGCAAAAGAACATATACACCGTGTGTGTAAGGAGGGTGATGGTGTCAAGGGACTCTCACCTGGAGAGCTTTGTTATGTCCACAAGACCTCACTAGACATGCACTGGTTCATCCTGGGCTGTGGGAGAGGGATTGTGGCAAGGCCAGGAACAGGCTGTAGAAACCTACTTTAAGTAGGGAAAGAGGGGCAAATGGGATCAGAGTAGCTCCTTCAGGCTGTGCTCAAGCATCCGGCCCCAACCTTACTAACAGCACAGGCCCAAGGCTTCCAAGTGAGTTCACTGGGCCCTCCCAGAGGTCAGCAGATTACGGTGCCAGATGGGCCTGAAGCAAACTACCCAACAGAGTGCTGAAGAAAGAGCCCTCAGGTTAGGACAAGCACTGGGCCAGCTAAGGAGGAGGTGACAGGAAGGGAGCCAGTTTCCCTAAACCTCTTCATTCTGAAAGAGAAGCCAGCAGCTTCTCAGCTGAGCCCCTTCAAGTGAGGTCTAGCAAAAGCCCTTGAATAAGGAAGAATGTGAATGAAACAGCTAAGCGTTCTCCCTCTCCACCTCCTCCCTCCTCCCCAAATCCTAGAGCGGGAAGGAGCCAGACAGTGGAAGAAGGGGCGGGGAAAGAAAGCAGAGGGCCTGCCATCAATCTCCCGCCCTGACAAGCTGCGTCATCACTGGCTCCATCTGGCTCCCCTGGGGCAAGGGGGAGGGGCGGGCGCTTGGTGTGGGTCTGGCCAGAAGGAGCTGGGAAAGAGATGCGAGGCAGCTCAGGTACTGGGTGTTAGAGCCAGGGCAGGAGGTTAGGGTGCCCATCCAGGGGTGGCCCAAAACGGAGACATCTAGTAACCTAGGGTCCTTTAGGGATTGTACGGACCAGGGCAGATTCAACTGTGAGTAGACACTAGATAGGCAGCCAAGACTCGTAGAATCTAGCAACAGTCTCTTTGCTGCCTCTGAGGAATAGAAGCTGCTGGTTTTCCCAGTGCCCACTTCACCACCACCCTCCACTTCTGGGACTTTTAACAGCTCGGTCAACCTCTCAGAGGCAGGTGCCAATCCCAAAGGATACTATTAGCTAATTGAGGAGACCAAATATCTGATCGAACCAAGATATGAGGCTTATAAAGAGGAGAGAACCCCAGATTCTGTTTGTTCTCAGTCAGAAATGTCTGTTTGCTGGTTATTGTGAACTGTCTTGGAAAGAACCACACACCCTGAAAGAATGTTCCAGTTTAGTCACACCAGTGGGCTAAGCCAACCACATAATTTTGTAAGGGGGAAAGAAAGGGGAAGGCACTTTGGAATGGAAGTGAGCTTCTTGTGCATGGAGCTTGGATTCCTCTGCTGGTGAGACAGTTATTCAGGCAACTGGTTCAGGATGGGGTGGGTCTTTGCAGAAGCCCCACTGCAGGAACTTGTCTGTGGGGATTTTCTTTTTGGGAGATGGGGTGTATCAAGGTGAAAGGCTGAGGCGAAGGAGAGAGTTCCCAAACAAGCATATCCCAGTTACTGAGAAAAATCCTGGACTAAATTAAATATTTTAGTTCTATTCAGATATAGTGGCAGTTTAAATTTTGTTCAATTGTGTTAGAAAATATGCAGGTTTCTTCCTGGGTTTAATTGGCTTATTCGATTTTTAAAAAGCACCTCAGTTCTGTGTTAAAAAAAAAAGAAAGAAAGGTATCTGTGAAGTTCTGAAAGAGTACAGCAAATTGACAGGTTTCATTCTGATTTAGAGTTTCCAGTCTGCTCAATTCTAGCTCCTGACCCTGAGCAAATTATTCTGAGAAGTGAGAGCTGTGGCCACCCAGTCCCTGCCAGTAGCCTCTGAGACCTTACCTTATCCCATCCCCCTTAAGCCAGGTCATTGCCCCAGTGCCTAGGGCAGGAATGGAGGGGAGCAAGGATGTGGAAAAAGAACTGGCCCTCCTTGTTTGGTTCTAGTTCGCTTAATGGTTTTCCCACTGAAGAGCATTCATTTGTCACCTTTAGCTTCAGGAGGTGAGGCAGGATGATCTATCCCTCAGGCCTGGGCCTATAAAAACCAGGGGATTGGCACCTGCAATCTGCCATTCTCTGTCTTTGCCTTCTCTGGCTGCTGCTAAACTGCTGCTAAAATGCTGACTCCTGCCTTGTTCATGATGAAGTGAGCTTTTAACTGGTAGCTTGTCCTGTGAAGCTTACTTTATTCAGAGCTGCATAAAATGGGAGGGCTAAAGAGGCAGGAGGGCCCATGGAGAGTGGGGAGGACATCGCAGACGATGTCAAAAGAGCCCTGGGAGGGTGGGGTATTCCTGGACTTCTCCTGGGGGCCATCGCCAGTAACCCCAGAAGAATGGGCCCAGCTTTTCCAGATATTTCTCAGATTTGGATCTTCAGTAATCAGTGTCATGGGTATCTACCCACATGGTGTGCTTTGAGGATCTCTACAGGTTCCTTCTAACCACAAAACATTTTCTCCATGCTTTGCCATGATCTCTGAAAATTACTGTCTCATGTCAGGGCATTGTCCAAAGACTTGTTTAAATGTACATTTTTGTTTTTTCTGAGAAAAATTTTCATGTATCAGATTCACTGGCTTTTACCTGTCAAAGAGCAGGTTCACAGGAAATGAGATTTAAGGCAATTAATGCTTGATGGGAAGGACAGAGAGGAGATGCTTGCAACAACGTGAGGCATAATGAGTTGAGTTGGGAGTCATAATTGTTTGGGTGAGGAAGGATTATGGATAGCCAAGACGGATGCCTGTATTCCAGATGTCTACATAGTACCCCCTGCCCTTCAGATAGAGATAAGGTGCTTTCAAAATCCATGACCCCCTAGATCTCTGCATTCCCAAGAAGGGCTTGAGGGCTTCCATTTTCCTTGTTCTACACCCCCTCCTAGGCTACAAGTACTTGGTTCTCCCTAAAGAGTTCCCCTGAGACCAGAGCTTCTAAACTTCCTTTGGGGAGCTTTTAGAGTATCAATATCAGGCTCCACTCCGGAAAAATTACATCAAAACTTCCGAGGGGAGGCCCTGGGGATGTTTCTAGGTTTTAAAATCTTCCCCAGGTGATTCCAGTGTGTAGCCAAAGTTAGGAAGTGTCCGTTTTAGAAGATCCATCTGCTGCATCTTTCTTTTTTGAATCAGGGTCTCACTCTGTCACCCAGACTAGAGTGCGGTGGCATGATCATGGCTCACCACAGCCTTGCATTCCTGGGCTCAAACATCCCTCCCTTCTCAGCCTCCTGAGTAGCTGGGACTACAGGCACACACTATCACGCCCAGCTAATTTTTTAATTTTTTTTTGTAGAGACATGGTCTTACTATGTTGCCTAGGCTGGTCTTGAACTCCTGGGCTCAAGCAATTCTCCCACTTTGGCCTCCCAAAGTGCTGGGATTGCAGGCATGAGCCACCATGCCCAGCTACTGCATCTTTTCATGTCAATTAAATATGTAAATTAAACATGTGGAGCTTCACCCTCTTCCTTAATCTCACCCATATAACCATTCACCCAAGGAAGTGTGTTTTTAAAAGGCATTGGAGACAGAAGGATTTACCTTGCAGCAGCACAAGCAAATGAAAATTTAAATTTAGGAATCCTGGGCCTAAGAAGTCCCTTGGTCATTTTCTCAGTCAGGCTCTAGCCTCTCATCCTATTCCTCAGCTTCTCTTTCTCCTCTACTACTCCTTTCCTCTCTGTTCTCCCTGTAACCTCAAAGTCCTGTTCAATGTTACTACACAGTGTTAAGCTCTTTCCTCTGTTGCCTTGGCTCCTGCCTACCCAGGCTGTCAAGGCAAGCAGCTTATCAAAATCTTTTCCTAAAGACAGTCCCAGTTCCCTCCCTAAGAAGGATTCTGGTGCCAGCTGGTGAGATGATTGAAATTTCACCCTAGATCCACATGGTTTTGACAAGGACCCTGAATGGCCTCATCATTATATCTCCACTGGCTCTGAGAATCATCACAGCAGCATGCTCTGCTATTTCAGTCCAAAGAAGCAGGGCCCAGATCTTGCAGGGGAGGCCCAAAGTTGGCAAAGCATTTGGAGAGTGACTGTCTGTGTATCCACTTGAGGAAGTCTGTGTACTTGTGGGTGTCTAGCCCTTATGGCTAATATTAAAATTTGGCCCATTTGCAGACTGACAGGACTTTCCCAAGTGCAGAGAAAAACATCCTTGATTCATGACCTAAAAAATATGGATACTGTTACCACAAAAATACTTTTAAATGAAAGCATGATGTTTTATCAGTGGATGTTTACTGTGCATCTTCATATGCCAGCCACTGGGCTAGGTGCTTTGAATTGGATGATGACCCAAACCCACCTGCCTGGCACTTAAAGTCTAGTGGGTTTCATTAATGTCCTCTTTGAACTCCTTTTCTTGAACTAAAAGGCACTATCTGAGAAAACAAAACACTTTAAACCCTGAGTCAAGAATTTCTGTGCACTAGAAATTCTCTTCAGCAAGCAGGCAGGCTTCTGTATGTGGGTCTGAACATGTTGTTTCCATGTGTGTGAAATGGTAATGTGTGGAAAGGAACGTGGTATGTATGCCTGCCCATGGTTCTCAAACTGGACTGTGAGGGCATCTTTACCCCTAAAATTTTCCTTCCCAGAGCTCTCTTCTCAGAGTTCTAGGTTGCTAGCTCACTATCTAGCTAGTTGATAGCTTTTGGTGTTTACAATGTATCAGGCACTGAGCTCCCTACCGCACAGGAGTCATCTCATTTCATCCTCACGATGATGAGGTAGATAGTATCATCATCTGCATTTCACAACAGGGAAAACTGACCACCTACTATTAGGTAGCAGAGTCAGGATTCAAACCCAGGACTATCTGACCCCAGAGACTTAAATCACACTACCTCCTAAAACCAACCTCCAAAGCAGGGCTGAAGGAAAGCAAGCTTCCTCATCAGTAACAACATCATTACTGCTGTCATGACTATTGTCATCTTATCAGTTATTATTTGTCAAGCACTTTGTGCTAAGCACGACACTAAAATGCTTTTAATATAATAATATCAGTTAATGGTTGTTAAGTTCTTATTATGTGTCAGGCATGGTTCTAAACCTCTTACAAAGATT
This sequence comes from Carlito syrichta, assembly GCF_000164805.1. NCBI lineage: Eukaryota > Metazoa > Chordata > Mammalia > Primates > Tarsiidae > Carlito > Carlito syrichta. The sequence goes on along the minus strand of NW_007259569.1, from coordinate 184,482 downwards.
ACCTTAATCATTCCTCACCATATTGCTATGAGATAGATACTATTCTTAGCCCTATTTTAGAGAAGAGAAAACTGAGGTTTAGACTGGCTGGTTTACCCTGTGATCTCATAGTTAGTGAGTAGTAGAACTGGAATATGACCTCTGTCTGACTCCAGAATCTTACCTCCTATGTTGTACTGCCTCTCATATTAGGGGTTCTGCCTACAAAGAGGTTTCTGTCTCTCTCTTTTAATCTTTTTTGGGAGCACTGTCTGCCACTGGCTTCTGATAATTGGAGCGCTCTCTCAGACCCATCTGCTAACTGGGACAGGGGCTATAGTGGCAGGCCACTATGGGCGTGAGCAGATGCCCTCCAGATAAACTGACAACCCAGACCCTTTCCATCTGGCAACCAATGCCATGAGAATAAGAAATCTGCCCAGAGAGGGCCTCCTGGCTAAGCAATTTGTACAGCAAAATAAATACAGTAGCTGAGACCTGTATAGGCGGAGGCCAGGTAAACAAGATGACTCTTTTTGTGTTTTCTTCCTCCGTACTTTGACGGAGTAGGATGTTACAGAGTAATTATTCTCTCTTCATTATACTCCCAGGACACCCTGCCCACTGACATCTCTTGCTGATGCCTCCTTCTTCGTCCTCGCCCCAGCTAACCAAGTTCCTTTACTTCCTGTCTAGTTTGTGTCATTTGTTCACAGTCTCATTTCGTTCTTCTTTTGAAAATGCCACACTCCTCTCTGCTCCAAATCTTTTCAATTTTTTTTTTCTGCTTTCATTTCAGCTCAAACCACATTAAGGTGGTGAAGCACTCTGGATAGTAGTGAGTGTGGCAGGATAGTAAATAGAGTTTTATGATATCTTGCTGTCATTGAGCCTGGAATCTTTGAAAACCAGTGGCAATTCATGGCCCTGGCATACCTGTGTCTCAGCAGAGCTATTAAGTAGCTGTGGATGAGGTCTATGGCCGTGACCCAAAATGTACATTTCTCAGATAATATGAAGTCACTCCAGGTGGAGTAGTATTAGCTTGACAAGCATTTCCCAAATTGGCTTTCATGGTAACCCTGAGTGTGAGGAATTAATAGGTACCATGGAGAGAAGGTTTCTGGGTACCAATGAGTTTGATAAATGCTAGGTTAGATAAGCTAAACTTTACTGCAGGATTTTGCAGAGTCCTGGATATACTAATGAGAATCATGACTCTTCAAGAGGCATTTCTCAAATTTTTTCTGCCCATGGATCCCCTTTATGGGGACTAGGGTTCCCTGGAACATACTTTGGGGAAACACCAAGACTTGAAATCCCTTTGTGGGAATTGTTATTGTTTGGAGACGCTATAGAAAGACATTAGCCAAAGCAACATTTAGAAGTTGAAAGACTTGGCCAGACATGGTGGCTAATGCCTAGAATCCCAGAACTTTGGAAGGCTCAGATCAGAGGACTGCTTGAGCCCAGAAGTTTAAGACCAGCCTGGGCAACCAAATGAGATCTTCTCTACAAAAATCAGAAAATTAGGAATATGGTGGCATGTGCCTATATTCCCAGCTACTCTGGAAACTGAGGTGGAAGGATTGCCTGAGCTCAGGAGGCTGTGGCTATGGTGATCCATGATTGTGCCACTGCACTCCAGGCTGAGTAACAGAGTAAGATGCTGACTCAAAAATAAAAATAAAAAATAAAAAATAAATAAATAAATAAAAGAAATTGGAGGACTGATTCATTATAGGTTACCTAAAGACTCATTTTACAGAAGTGCCAAGTCTTCTGAATTTTGTGTTACCAGCAAGACCTACCATACCCCCTTGTTCCCAATTAACTCATTTCCTGGAGCATTTTTAAGCAGTACCATCGTTGTGTTTCTTGGTCTGTTCTCTGGTCTGGATTAACCTGTTTGTTTCTTAAACCCAGCTGTTTCTCCAGAGTACTAGAGCTCAGGATCTGAGCATCCAAAGAATGTTGCCTGGTCTCCTGCTGAAGAACATTATAAAGGCAATTTTATAGAAGCTGGGCAACTTTTCAGCCCAATGTGTTCTGTTCAGTTAAGCCATAATTGTTTTTCTTTTAGGCCTTTAAGCTATTATGGAAAACATCAAAATAACACTGGCTATTTTGTATTCGGATCTTGTGACTCATTTGGGGGCACTGTTAATATTTTATAAGAAAAATCTCATTTTTTTTCCATTCACATTTGTGATTTTCAAGTGTGTTGCTACACTGCATTCATAAACATGATTTTTATTAAGTCTCAGAGCCCCATTTTTTTGCCCTCAGAGAAACACATCTTCAATTTTATGTTAAAAGTTAAATGGAAAATAGGCTTTGATATTTGAAAATTTTGATGTGCAAGAAACCTGTCCAGGATGCATCCATTCTGTACTCTAAGGTGCTGCCATGCTCAAGCTCTGGTTAGGACACAGGTGAAGTGCTCAACAAGGTTTCTGGAGGCTGTCACCAAGCACTTTCTCAGTGGTGTCTACCGATGGGTAGGCAGGATTATCTGTTCAAAGCGTAGGTAGAAAAGGTAAGATGAGCCAGCAGAATGGTACCTAGTGATATGTGAAAGTGAGGAAGACTACACCATTAGGCTCCTAGGACTGGAGGGCCTGCAAGCCCCAGAGGTTGTGTTTGGAACAGTGATTCTGAACTTCCCCACACTCCCATCAGAGCAGAAGCAACAGAGTAAAGGAGAAAGACACTATGGAAACACCTCCCCAAGCTGGATCCAGGCTTCATTTGAATTTCCCATCTGCTCAATGATGCTGGAAATGTTGCGGTTCAGAGTCCTATCAGTTTGAAGCTAAATGCAAACCTATCTGGGAAAGGTAACCATTGATGCCAATGGTTTCTCACCTTTCTAAGTATCAGTACCCATTTGTAATGTTAAACATTTAGGATACTTCCCACAGTAGTGATTCGACTTGACTTATCCCCCCTACTGACAGTTCACAATTGGTGTATCCAACAATTTTCCTTGAAAGAAATCCACAGGCCTTTCAGGGATTGAAGGCACACAGATTGTTCTATGTAACTCATACCTACATGTGAATGAATAGCAGCTATCATTTCTTGAGCTATGTGCTAGGCACTGGGCTTAGCACTTTACATGCATTATTTCATTTCATTCTCACTGTTCCTTATTATCTTCATTTTACAGATAAGGAAATTGAGGCTCAGAGAAATAAGTGACTTACCTACGCAAAGAAAATCACACAGCTGGTAAGAAGTGGAACCTGGAGTCAAGCCCAGATCTGTGGAACTCCTAAGTTGTGCTCTTTATTCCTTGGACTAGTAGACTGGCTTTGGTGGCAGAGAGCTCTGCAGAGGATCTGAATTATAAGGGAGCAAATGGGATCTCAAGGAGGCAAAAGGGGCCAGGTGCTGTGTCTCACACCTATAATTCCAGCATTTTGGGAGATAGAGGCAGAAGGATTGCTTGAGCCCAAGAATTTCAGGCCAACCTGGGCAATATAGTGAGATACCGTCTAAAAAATTTTTTAAAATTAGCTGGGTATGGAGGCACATGCCTATAATCTCAGCTACTTTGGAGGCAGAGGCAGAAGGATCACCTGAGCCCAGAAGATCAAGGCTGTGGTGAACCATGATCAAGCTACTGCACTCCAGCCTAAGTGGAACTCCTACTCAAAAAAAAAAAAAAAAAAAAGGCAAAAGGAAGGACTAGGGGGTTGAGGATTGGAGGCACACACGTTTGCTTCATAGTTTTACCTAGGACTAGCCCTATAAGCAAGTGAGGGTAAGATAGCCCTGGTTGCCCACTTGGAGATCTAATGATAGAGCCCACTCCAGAATTTCTACACACAACAATTCACGTACATTGTCACAGACAAACTCTTCTAGCAACGCTGACCTTCTTCACAGTCCTTGGTCTCTTCAGGCATATTCCATCTCCATGACTTTGCATACGCTACTCCTTGTGCCTGCCAGACTCTTTTCCCAGAAAGCATATGACTTGCTCCCTCTCTTCCTTCAACTCTGTGCTCAGTTGTCACTTTCTCTGTGGGGCCTTACCTGACCACCCTATTTAAAATTGCAGCCATTCATCCCCCAAACCTGTATCCTCTTTTGCTTTATATTATCCAGAGCATTTATCCTCTGAACTGTCATATAATTTTACCTATTTATTTGTTTACTGTCTGTGTTTTCTCACTAAAATGCAAGCTCCATGAGGACAGAGATCTTTTTATATCTAGTTTGTTCACTTCGTATCCCTGGTGTCTAAAACAGTAGACATAGTAGAACCACAGTAAATAAACATGTGATAAGTGATTGAATATGCAGATAGCTGAGTGATTGAATATGCAGATAACTGTGAACATGGCTTCCCACCTTTGCCATACCTACAAAGACACACAGGGTCTTTGAGATTAAATAGAAAGTGAGTAGATAAGAGAATGTGTGACTTTATGGATAAGAAGTCACAGGATGAAAGTACTCTAAGTACAAAATGTTCATGGGTCCCAATCTGGCCAAAGCAAAGGACTCATATTCTGGATTACTCCTTTTTTTTGAGACGGAGTCTCACTATGTTACCCAGGTTGGCCTCGAGCTCCTGGCCTCAAATGGTCCTCCCGCCTCAGCCTCCCAAAGTGCTGGGATTACAGGTGTGATCCGCTTCACTCAACTCTGGATTACTCTTGGAAGCAACTTTACTCTTAGTATCCATCGATTGAGAAATACATAGTAACCATAAACTAATATGAACATAGTGATATTTTTAAATGTACGTCTATTTTGTTAGACATTATGACATCTGCCTAACATGTTTAAAATAGTGATACATATATGTGTGAGATGCTTCAGGATAGTGCTTAAATGCCTAGTCTGGCATCTGCCAGCTAGGGCTTGATTTCTGGCATTGCCCCTTATTATCTGTGTGGTGTTGAGCAAGTTGCTTAAACCTTTGCCTCAGTGTCTTCATCTGCAAAAGGAGGCTAATGATAGTACCAAACTCACAGAGTTGTTGTGAAGATTCAGTGAGATGCTACATGTAGAGCTTATGTAAAGTGGCTGGCTGTTATCATCATCATCATCATCATCATCATCATCATCATCATCATAGGTTATTGTTTGAGTCCACAGGCAATGCTTCCAAGTGTATAGAGTTACATCCCTCTTGCAGTACTATACTTTACAGCCTGCGTAGGTTCTGGACCTATAGTTCTGGATGCTGGTGCAGCAGATGTTAAGTGCTGTTGGCAGTCAAAGAAGATGGTTTGGAGCCTGGGTGGATAGGGACATAAGAATGGTGAGAATGGGAAAGTAGAAAAGAGCAAGAGTGGCCATAGGCATCATCTTGGAATGATAGCTAGATGTACACATTCATAGAGAAAGCTAGCAGCTGCACTGGAGGCCTTCTAACACTTTTGAAATTCTGATTTATCTAAAGTTTGCACAGGAAAACAAATAAGGATAGTTATTGCTGAATGGCCCTGGTATAAATTTCAAGTGTTTTATCTTGTTGGAGTGTTAGCTCTTCAGACATGGTGAAGTTTCTCTGATCATCACCCTGTCTGGTCGTGCATTTCTGAAAGAACTCTTGAGTTCCAGGTGGTAGGTAGCCCATTCATGGGAGGTTTGGGTCTAGGTGACCTGAACAGTTTCTTTGCAGTATTTCTCTGCACAGAGAGCTCTGCAGCTCACCCCCACCCCACCCCCAAATGGATACTCAAGAAAGCTGTTCTGTAGATCTGCATCTCAAGAGCAACCACTTGAGGTCCTAGGGAGAGCTGAGCTGGGCAGCAATAATGGGTAGCCAGTGGGCAAGGATGATCTCCTCTCTGGCACTTCATTGCTGTGCCCTGAGAGCAGGAAACACAGGGTGGATTTACCAAGGAGTACAATGAGCCTTGGTGATTTGAAAGATCAAACAAGAATGAGGTCAAGGATGGAGCTCAGTGTGGGGGTTGAAGGAGGAGTGGCCACCCCCTGAGGCTACACATTATTAGACAGGAACGAGTCCACCTGCAGAGAGAGCACACAAGCTGTGCCCGTAGGTTGATTGATTTGATGAGGGAGTTGAGTACGTTCTGTGATTTTTGCTCAAAATGGGCAGTAGAGCCGATTAAACTTCACCTTCCTTGGGGAAGAAACTGGGAACCCCAGCTTTTTTTGTTTTATTTTAGGAAGCTGATCTTTCTGGAAAAATTAAAAACTCTAGTGGCACTTGGCAATATACCACAAATAGGCTGCTTCTTCCTGACCTTCAGGTGGAAAGCCCAAACTCTGGTGCAAGTAAGAAGTTTTCATCCTCAAATCACAGGCCTTAAAAAAATAGCTCTGTCAGTTCTGTGCAGATTGGCTGGGGCCCCCTCCCCATTTCTCCTAGAGGCCTTGACTCCATTTTCATCACCATGCAGCAGACCATTTGTAACTGTCCAGTACCTTTCCGGGTCTGATGGGGAGTTCTGCTCAGGGGCCTCATTTGCATAGACAAATGCAGACTGGCATCTGTCAGCTTAGCACCTCAAGCCAAGGATCTGGAGCAGCGATGGGCAACCTTCTGGGCAAATACCCTGGATATTGGATTCAAAAATGACAGTGTCAAATTGGGGCTAATTTGCATAGGCTTATCAGGTTAATTACTACAACGTCTCCAGGAACTTGAAAATCCTTGAATTCTTACACAACCAGAATGCTCAAAGTCTGTTGCTATGAAACTTGGAGTGTAAATTACCATGAATACCATTAATCTGTTCACTAGGAGGTTAATTTGCAATTTGTTGGCAAATCACATGTGGGTCTTATAGCAAGAGTGTGGGTGGTGTTTTTGTGCCAACGTGTGGCCCTGCCTGTGTTTCTGGATGTGTGTGTGTGTGTGTGTGTGTGTGTGTGTGTGTGTGTGTGTGTGTGTGTATGCACGCAGATGTGGCATTAGGATTAGCACTTTATGGGAACTCACATCCTGGGTTTTCTCACTGTTCCTCGGATCTCACCTGGCTCTTCTGACACACCCTGGGTCCTAAGTCACGTGTTCTTAGAGTTGGAGGCCTGCTATGCAGAGCACTTCTCGGCTCAGTGCCAAACAGCTTACGAGACATGAGACATTAGCTCCTCCTGAGACAGGATTGCAAAGGTGTCTGTTAATGCCTTAGAATCATCTGGCTTTTCAAAAAGATGCACTTTCCTGTTAATGGCTCTCAAGTTGTTTTTGCACGCAGGCAAGGCTGCTCCTGGCAAAGAAACTCAGATCATCTAAAGTAAACAGAGCAGAGAAGTTGCCATGACATAGGAGATGGTGACCAGGACCACACTGGGTGTGGGTGGGAGGAGAAAGACTGCTAAGCAGGGCTGAGGGATTGCCACGACTATTCTGTATTAATGTTAACAGAGGTGGCAGTTTTGGTGATACAAATCTCACCCAGCTGTATTAGCCTGCTCTTCACAAGAGACTGGTACTCACAACAAGCTGAGGAAAATCACCTCGTGATGTAGGGAGCAGACTGTGGGGTGTAACTGAAGGGGCATTCGAATCCCACTCACCCAGAAATAGCTCCCCAACTAGCATTCAGTGCTGGAAATCCCCTTTGGATGGAGGCCTGGAGATCTAAATGTGTTGGGAAGGAAGACCTTGTGAGAGGGCAGGGCCTGAAGAGAATAGGAACATAAAACATTTAAGTGTTGATGCTCAGGATGGATCGCAAGAAACTCTCAGTGCTTTGGGGGTACCTTGCAAAGCATGAAGGGAGCACATGGATTCATCACAGTAAGGAGCTGTTCAAAGGAGTAAGGGCATGTCGAAAGTGGAGAAAGGCTCTGAAAACAGTCATATTCACCTCCCTATAGGAAAGCCTTAGAATAGGTCTGGGGGGTGCAGAGAATCTATGTTGTTAGTTTGAAGACAGAAGCAAAGTTAAGAGGTCTGCTGTGAGCCAGAGAACCTCAGAAAAATGTGGCTGCTAGTGTACTCTCTTGAATGGTTTTCTTCCCCAAACCCACCTCCTCTCAGTTAATTCAAAGAGCATTTACTGAGTATCATTTTTTTGGGGGGGGGGCAGGCTCTGGAGATACAGTAAGCAAGACATATGTCCTGCCTTGCCCTCAACACATTCACATTCTAATGGAGGGTAGTTTTAAAAATTAGCTTTGCCTAGGGAGGCAGATGAGGCTCAGAGAGGATTTCCCAGACAACATGACTCCTGAGCTGAGCCCAGAAGGATGAGTAGGAGGTTTCCAGGTGGACAAGGTGCTAGAAGGCATTCTGGGTAAAGAAACAGCAAGTGTGAAAGTATGGTAGTATGAAAGCCTGGTATGGTTCCCATGAGGAGGAAAGACTGCCTTCTCCCTAGAGTAGAGAATGCCATCTTCCTAAATAAAATGCCACCCAGAAACTCCATGATTGGTCCTAGGAGACTGTTTTTGCAGGAGGAAGCATCTGTAAGATCCCCTTTCCCTATATAACATTGACTTATCATGGGAGTCCTTTAATACTCTACAACATTGTTTACATCAGTCTGAAACTTTCAGACAAAACCATATGCTAAAGGTTAAGGGGTGACAAAAGCGAAACCAACGTGGAGTAATAACAAAAAAATAGCTAACATGTGTTGAGTACTTCCTCTGAATCAAGACTATTCTAAATATATACATATGAATACATACACATATACACATGTAATCCTCATAATAACCCATGAAGTGGACATGGTGCTGTTATATGCTATGCCTGTTTCACAGGTGAGGACCAGGAAGCTAGACTAGACAGTTGGTCTTAGAAGGTATAACTCAGCCATCTTTTATTGCTGGAGTCCTCTGGGGGCTCATTCCTGCTTCCCAACTCCTGGCCTGCCGCTGTGGCCCAAGGTTATCTCTAACTCCATCCACCTATAAGTGCCCTCCCAAACACTAAAACTGGGAGGGCCAGGCCAAGACCTGGGTGCCCAACCTTTCTCTTTCACCATGTTAAAGAGGCAATGGAGGAGAATCTGGGGGAGAAATCATAAACTCAGATGCCTGCAGGGCCAGACCCAAATGAGTCAGTGTACTCACTAGGGAAAGACCAGATGTATGCCCAAGAAATTTTCCTCTTCGTTATTCTTTTAATAAAAACAGCAACATGAAAGTACAAGTAAATGCCAGCTGACACTTGGCCCATGATGAAGGGATGGAAGGAACAGTGAGGACTGGAGTGACTTGGAGACCCCATCCTTCATCAAAAAGGGGTACTGGTACTTAGTTCCAGTTAATTATGGTTAGGTGGACCCTTAAGGCCCAGCATTGCCAGGTAAGATTTTTCAAGAGAGGACAGAAAGTCAGATTCTCATATTACATCTGAACATTTTTAAGCATTAACAAGAAATTAATGCTTTGAAAACACTGTGCAGGCCAAACAAAATACCCTTGCTTCTTAACTGGGTGACCTTTGGGCAAGTAATTTAACCTTTGAGCCTCAGTTTCCTAATATGTAAAATGGGGATAATAGCAATTCCTACTTCAGAGGGTAATTATGAGGGTTAAATTAGCTAATGTAACTGAAATGCCTGTCACATAGTAAGTGATTAATATATGATATCTATTAGGATGATTATTATTGCTAGGCATTTCATTCATTTACCTGAGGAGCATCTTTTTCTAGTTGATTGACAGGAAAGTCTCTACCCTTCACCTCCAGACAGACCCCATGACTTCCTTAATCAGGGCAATTTAGCTCCACTCTTGTAGGCAGAAAATACACAGCAATTGGCAAGCATATGTATATGGGGGAGAGAGAGTGTGTTTCTTTCTTTATATTTCTTCCCACAGCAAAGTCAGTGCTGACTGATCTACAAAGCCAATCCAGGAAAGAGGAAGGACTGAGAAGGCCTGCAGAATGATTTCCTTCAGGTAGAATGGAGGAAACTGAGGCAGGGAAACAAGACCATAGTTCACATCCATTCTGCTATCAGTTCTTATTGGGGAGGCACAAGGTTTTAAAGAAAGCTCCTGACTGCTAAAGCTAATTCTCTTATCTCCTATTTTATACCTTCCTTTCAGGCAGTGGTACTCATTGCTGGCTGCATGTTAGAATCACCTGGGCAGCTTATTAAAAATACTGACACAAGTGCTTGACCCTCAGAGGTTCTATGACCTCTCACACAGTTGTAAGCAAAATTGTTTATGCATGTGTGCACATACGTACACTTTTCTGGGGTCTCAGTCAGGGCCTCAAAGGGTAGGGTAGAAGATGAATGACGTAAGTGTGTGGGGTATTATGGGAAAGAGCTGGGGTTTTTGGACCGCTCAGCCATGAGAGTAGGTATCCATGCAGACAGGCTTTCTCACCTTGCTGAACCTCAGTTTCCTCATCCATTCTACAGGGATCAGTAATCACTCCCACTTCATTTCCTCTAGTGGTTGCGAGGATGTAGTGAACTTACTACATCATATATTAAAAAGTACTTTGAAAAAGCCCAGCTCCCCTCTCCACAGGGGAGGGCACGCTATTACAATGTTAAGGAAGGTGTGGGTGGGGAGCCAACAGAGGCAGCAGGGAGCAGCATTATACATTGAGAAAAGGCCACGCACGTTAACAAAGCAGCTCACAAATGTGAGCAAATTAATATTGGGCCCAGTGAGAACAGAACATTTGCACCGCAGGGGCAAAGCACCCATTGGAGCAGCTAGGCCTTGGCAGGGAGAAGGATGTGGAATAGCAGAGGGAGGAAAGAGAGGGGCCAAGTGAGGGGGGTTTTCAGTGCTAGGGAGGCTTGTTCTAGCTAAGAACAGTGGGAAGGGGGGAAGGAGGGAAAGAAAATAGCAACAAGTACCCCCAGTGATCCTGAGAAGTACAATAGTCAGGAGCACCTGACAGCCCTTGCAGGAAAAAACCAGTGTGTGTGGGCGGCAGGAGGAAGTAGCAGGAAGGAGTGTCCTGCGATTTCAATGCATTTGGCTTCATCTTCTGGCAACTGGATCCAGGCCACAGGGCAGAGGGTCACCAGGGCAGCTGTCACTAACTACAGAGCCAGTCCTCTCCCCATCCTCCACCCCTGCTGCCTTCTTTTTCTTGTTTTTTGAAACAACCAGGGCCCACCTGACTCAGAGGCAAGGAGTCAGGCATACCTCAATTCAGAAAAGCCTTGGACAAATCTTCATAGAGAGACGGCCTGGGAAGGGGGAAGGGCATGGGACTAAAGTGGGATCCTAGACTGGAGCAATATTAAAAATCTTGTATTGCCTATATGGAAGGGACACTGACCAGTCAGAAGGACTAGCCCCTAGAATTAACCCTTTAGTTACTAGATGGAAAGGGGGGAAAGTGCCAAGACAGTCAGGGCCACTCAGAGGGGCCAAGGGCAGCAGTTGTTTATCCATCATTAAGTAAGGAATGTAAGATTTGAACAAGTGGGGTGGTGGTACAGGTGTTCATTGCGGGAATGCCAATCCTGATTCTGAGGCAGATGGAACCAGTCCTGGAGGGCACAGGTGACTCACAGGCAGATAGTTATTGCTGGGAACTGAGGGGTGCAAGATGGGGTGGGGGCAATGAACAAATTCTCACTCTGCTTCCATAGCAAAGGGTGGGTCAGACACTGGCTGCCATGTTGAACAGCAGCACCATGCCCAAGCCCATGCCTATTGTCTCTTTCTAACATGGTGCCATGCCAGTGTCCTGGAATCAGAGTCCACTCTTGGAGGAATATCAGTATGTTTTGGTGCCAGAGAACTTAGAATATGAGCTTATTAAAACAGGAAGGAACCCTGAAAATCAGTTCAGTACTGTTTTGACATATGGGGAAACTGAGGCCTAGAAAGGGAAATTATAGGGTCATACATCTAATTAGTGCCAGAGCTGGGATTAGCTCCCAGCCTGGTGTATTTTCTATTGCCTTCTTTGCTATTATCCCAAGTATTCATTATATGTGAGGGAAAATACCAGAATATCCCCAGGGCCAGCCTTACACATAGGTAAACATGATGTGATCAAATATGTCGCCTCAGTTGCCTGTCACTGTGCCTGAAATTTCACCATCGGTGATTCATTCCTTTGGATCTTGAAGCTTTCTGGTCTTTCAGGGAGATACAGACAGGGGATTTATTGCCAATTGCTGAGAGAAAGGTTTTGCAAATCAGACCTGGTTAATACAGTTGTGGGAGAACAGCGACAACTGTTCCAGGGAAGAAGATACAGGCTGGGGTAGGCATGGGAATCAGGGCAAGAATCTGAATCCAGGGCTCAGGCCACCCTGATGGGGCAAGAAAGGAGTATTTGATACACCCACACTCAAAGCTTCCGTCAAGCCCTGGCTTGGGCGCACAGGAAGCGTTTCCCCAGGAGACTATATACTGTGACCTAGGAGGCCTGAATCACTGCTGTGTGGCCCACACTGGGGAGAAGGGCAGGAGAGTGAAGGATAACATCAGCCTGTCTGCAGTGGCCGCGGGAGCACTTTATTAAAAGGAGCAGGCTGGGCGAGATGGATGTGACAAGGGAATCTATGAAGACATTGAGAGTAGCCTCAGCCTCAAGAGGGATGGACTGAGACTGCCAAAGGAGGCTGGGTATAGAGTCTGTCTGTTCTGCACCTCCCCCAGGGACCTGCTGGCTGCGGGTGCCCTCGCTCAAGGCCTGGGTAATTTCTGTTGCTCCCTCTGACTTCCATTCTAGTTCTGCTCCAGAGCTGTGCATTGCAACTCTGGGCTTGTCCATGGTTCCCAGGTTCCTGAGCCTTCCCTGTTCTGCCATCAATTCCAGCATTTTAATATCCAAGGGGCTTCAGGGTGACAGACTGGCGGGAAGAAGGAGGGGAAGGAAGGAGCCTAGTGGATTTGTCTAGAAACTGGTTTTGCCTGGCAAGAACCTGTGTTTCCTTAGAGTATGTGTTTACTTGGGGAAGCAGAGGGTAGGTAGGGGAGAATGCTACTGGAAATTTGGGAACTTGTCTTAAAGCTGTGCTTGCATAGCAAGTCTAGTATTATAATTTGGATTGTAGGTTTATTTGGGGTGACTTATGGGGGTGAGAGGAAGGAGCTAAAGACCCTCCCCAAATCTCTGCTAATTCTTTCATAGGTCTCAGCTATCTGGGTAGAACAAAGAAAACCCAGTTTCCAGCAAAACAAAACACCCACCTTCTCGGACAACTCCCTGCTGTCTGACATGAGCCCTGTGCTTCCTGAACGGGGTGTCTCTGGGATCTCAAGTGGTTTCTCCCCAGACACTTGCAGCCCTTGAACAGGCTCGAGTGGGAGAAGGAGGCTGCCAGTGCCAGAAATTAGAGACTTGGAGCCAACAAAGACTGTCCCACTGGTTCCATTCAAGTCCCCCAAACAATCTCCCCAGCTTAAGGCCAGGTCATCACTAACTCATGCGTCATGGGCACTGCTGAGGAAGAACAATATTTCACAGAGCAGAGGCTCCCACCCAGGTACAGGCTCAATGATTCAAGGAAGATGGAATTTAGTGCAATCAATTTGGGAGAGTCAGCCAGGATTTCTTTTAAGCTTTACTTCCCAGCAGGCCCCTCCCACCTTGGAGACAGACTAATCCCTGACATTTGTCTAGTGGCTTTATACTTTTCAGAGCTCCTTCACATCCATTATCTTCATCCAGCCTCACAAATGCCCCCATGAAGTAGGATAAGAAGGTGTTATTATCCCCATTTGACCAACAAGAAAACTGAAGCTCCAAAAGGATATATGACTCACTCAGGGTCACACAGATATTTAGTCAAAGAGCTAGAACTTCCGATATGTTTCCTAACTTCCAGCCCTTGATCTTTCCATCTCCCATGTGGATTTCCCCCCATAAAACAGTGGAGGTGCCCTACCCCCAGCATAGTGCCTGGTAGATCCTAATACATATTTGCAAAGTGAATGACTGAATAGATAAGAAGGGGCAAGGCAGGAAGAAATACGAGTTCTAAAACAGTTCTTTTTAAAGTGATCGGACTAGAAGAACAAGAATGCTGTGTTATTTCATCATTTTGACCTGGAAGGAAGGAGTAGGAGATCTTTCCCATTTTACAGATGCCATTGCCAAGGCATGATTAGGATAGTTCCCATAGGGAAGCCATGGAGCTTAATCTCCCAACAAGGCTGCCTTCCACTCAGCTGTTAAAGAGGAATGGGTGGCGTGGGTCCTTACTTCAGTAGTGGGAAGGAGTCAGAGTCAGCCCCATAGGAAAAGCATTCTCTCCATGTTATCTCTGTAAGCCTCTTTACCCATGTTCCCTACCAGTGGTGTCCTGAGCTTTTGCTGTGGGAGGGGTCCCTGAGAACACTGGTTGCCGGCTTAAGGACCTCTGCATCATCATCTCCCTGACAATTCTAGCATAACCCAGACCTCACAGGCACAGGGCCCATCTCCTGGAATGCCAGCTGGACTGAGACTTCTTCCTTTTCCTCTTTCTGTCTTCCACAGGGCCTGGCACATAGTAGGTGCATAATAAGTGTTAGATAAATGAACTGTCTGAGGTCAAGAGAGATGGCTACTCCCTGGCCCTAGGTACTGCAGTCAGGATCCTGCCTCCCGGGGCCCCATCTTCACAGACAAACTGAGCTGGAGTTACTGTTTGTCCCTAGTCCAGTCAGAAAAAATGGGGAAATCAGAGGCAGAAACAGGTATTCAAGTGTTGCTGTGCAATAGCACAAGGTGGCATTTGAGGCAGGCAGCCCAGAATTTGAGAACCCTCAGGTTTCACATCTTGGCCTCACCACTTAATTTTTTTTGTTTTTTTTTTGAGTTGGAGTCTCACTCTGTCGCCCAGACTGGAGTGCAGTGGCCGCTCCCGGCCACCGCAGCCTCGACCTGCTGAGCTTCAGAGATCCTTCCGCCTCAGCCTTCCAAGTAGCCGGAATTACAGGCAAGCACTACCACGCCCGGCTGATTTTTTGATTTATTGTAGAGATGAGGTCTCACTGCCCAGGTGGGTCTCGAACCCGCAGGCTCAGGCAATCCACTCACCTCAGCCTCCCAAAGACGCGGGATGGCCTCACCACTTATTAGTAGCTTTTGTACTAGGGACAATTTGTTTTGCTCCTCTGAGCCTCAGTTTTATTTTCTGTACAATGGAGAGGATGTTAGAAGGAGAAAATGGATGATTGATTGTAAAGCACTGTGTCTGGCACTTAGTAAGTGCTCAGCAAGCGGCTGCTGGAATATCCGCACATCTCTGTCCTCTGAGTCCCTCCCCAGCTCTCCCGCGGGCCGATACGGGGGGAGTGGAGGGGTCCTTCAAGGGGCGCCCACAGCCCCGGCTGCTGGATCGCGGGTGGGTGAAAGGCAGCAGGCGCTGTGTTTACCAGCTCCCTCGCTAGTTCGCTACCTCAGCCGCGGCTCTGGGGCCGAGCCAGTCGCCTCCTTCTTTAAGATTCTGGTCACAGCAGGGGCTGGGTTTCTAAGGCAGGCGTGATCTTTCTCTTCCTACAGACAGCGCTGGGCACAGCCAGGGGCAGCGCGACAGGGAGGGGGCGAGAGGGTTCCCGGGCGGGCAGCAGCCCAGCCCCGGCCGGGCCAGGGTCCCGACAGTAAGTATGTACCGCGCTGGGAGCAGCCGGGTTGGGGGACGCCTGTCCGCTGACGCAGTGGTCTGTGAGGTTGGGAGCTCAGCAGCCGAGTCCTAGGGTCTTCCTCAGCCCCGAAAGT
Organism: Carlito syrichta; assembly: GCF_000164805.1. Classification (NCBI taxonomy): domain Eukaryota; kingdom Metazoa; phylum Chordata; class Mammalia; order Primates; family Tarsiidae; genus Carlito; species Carlito syrichta. The sequence continues at coordinate 168,908 of NW_007259569.1, read as the reverse complement.
GACTTGGGGGCGGTGCTGGCATAAGACCCCTCCCCTTGGGTGTGCGCCCCCTTGGTGCCTGCAGTCATAGAAGGAGTTTGGCGCCCCAGGAGCCGATTTTCCTCTCCATCCCCCACCCCGAGCCCCCAAGGATTCATTTAGGTCTCCAGGCAGCCCGCGGGTCCCTTGGAGCCGCCACCAAAGAGGAAATTGGAAGGCAAGATGCGCGGAGATGAGGTTGTGGATGCCGCTGGAAAAGTGGCGGCGCGACCGGGAAGTTTTCCGCCGATGGGGGGAGGGGTCGGGAGAAGAAGGTGCGAAGGTAAGAGCAGAGCAAGAAAGGTGGGGGGAGCAGCAGGGTAGGGGCGGGAACGGCCCTTACAGGTGCTCAGGCGCTGCTTTCTCTTCTGTTCTGCCGCGGGGCTGGTAGAAGGGCATCAGAAGTGCGGGAGAGGGGTCTTCTAGCCGCCTCCTAGGCCTCAGCGCCTCCTTCCCCAGGGCCGGGGTACCTGGCTGCTCCCCCCTTGTTGGGGGTGGGGGCGGGTTGAGGCTTCAACGTTCACGAAGCTCCGCGGGGCTGAGAAGCAGGACCACCCTCTGAGGTGGTGCATTCATCACAGAATGCAAATGGGAATATGCAGGAGCACATCTGTCCCTTTCTTGTTTCAAGCTGTGTAAAATTTGGGGTGGGGGGAGTGCTGAGATCACAAAAGCTAGTTTATCCTGAGTTACTTAGTCCCTTCTCAGAGAACACCCAGATCTCACTTCTGTTCTTCCACCTCCAGTCACTCATACTGATGATTCTAGTAGCGACTATTAAGTGCCCGACATTGTGCTAAGTTCTTTACCTAGTTCATGTACAATAAGAATAGCAGTTGGCATTCACTCAGTGCTCTCTGGGTGCCAGGCACAGTTCTAAGTGTTTTACGCTTTACATGCATGATCTTATTTATGCTTCACAACAACCCTGTGAAGTAAGTACTCTAAGATTATCTCCCTTATACAGATGAGAAAATGGAGGCACAGGAAGGTCCACAAGCCCAAGTAACCACAGCTAGTGAGAGGCAGAGCTGGAATCTTAAATGTGTCTTACCTCAGCCCTCTCACTGATGATATCCACTAGACATATGATGAGAAATTGGCTTTAATGAAGTAGTAAAATAGAATTTGATTTCGCTGTGTCAAAGTTTATTTATTCTTTAGATCTGAAGTCAGGGCCCAGGTTCAAAAATTTTTAAATCAATTTTCAGATCACCCCCATTATGTCTTGTGAAGAAATGAAAACTAACTGGGCTGTAACAGTACAGCAGATCCTATTAGTAGGTGCCTAACAATGAAAATAATAACTGCTAATAGCCATTATTGATTGAGCACTTACTTTGCCCCAGCACTTCATATATATTTCATCTTCATGCTGGTACTTTGAAGTAGGTACTATCATGAACCCCATTTTATAGATGAAGGAACTGAAGCTCAAGAAGTTAAGTAACTTGCCACAGAGTCGAAATTCCAGCCTAGACCACTAACTCCAAAGCCCAGGTTGGAATTACCCTTTGGCAGATTTGTGCATGAGGCAGAGGTCTATTTATCTTCCCCATAGTCCCCTCCTCCCCCAAGCCCACTGCCCAGAGCACTGCACTGTCCTCTCCATTCCCCAGCTCCCTTTGCACTAAGGAAGTAATTGTCCAGGTTGGCTGAGAATGGGCTTCCTAGGGAAGATAGTGTTCTGCATGGATTTGGGTTTTGTTGTACTAAGTGCCGTGCCTGTAACATCAATAAGTTGTTCTGCTTTATAAGTTTTATTAATTAGACAAGTGTCTGGTCTGCTAGCTTGGAGTTGTTAATCCGATATTATGGCTCTGAGCACCTTTATTAGGAAATATTTTCTAAAAAGTTTTATAGCCTTACTTGCAATGCTGGGCTAAGCCATCTACCTACCTCCTGAGGAGGCAGGGGGGACTTCTTTCTAGTCTATAACTTCAATAGCAGGAACTGCTGCCCATACATGAGTAGTATTATCAGTGTGCCTATTGATATTGGCCCTCTCCCTCTTCCTCTTCCTCCCCTCCCCCTACTTCCCAGCTTGACCTCAGTGAGCTGAATCCTGAAACTTGAATGTGGCCGGGTCCCTTGGGACTTCTTCATATCTGGTCCTGAGGTTGGCTATTTGTAACTCCTCACTGTTGGCCCTGGCTCATTCATAGAGCTGGTTTCACATGGTCCCTCTTTGATGTGGGCATAATGGAGTGTGTAAACTCCATGGCTTTGGTGTCCTTGCTATAACTGGATCTCAGTGCATCTGCTGGTGGTCCATCTTTCCTACCTCCTTCCATGAGAGGGAGTTCTTTCATGTGTAGCTTCAAGGTGGTGTATAAGACATGTGGCTGGCAACCCCAGTGCTGGGCTCTGTCCGTTATTGTCTCTGTGCCCCTTTCAGAATGCACTGTATCATTTCATAAAACCACACAAAAAGAGTTTAGTGGGTAACATTAGCTCTCAATTTAAAGATTCCCTCAGTTTTGTCTGAATTTATTCTATGGTTTCTACTTTTAATTGCAGTGACTTAAATACCTAGAGGCTTCCATTTTTGCTGAATCTTCCTAGTTATTCCTTTGCTGTCATATGTGAATTCCTTTCCTGGAAAGTCTTCATCCTCCCCACTCAGTTGGGGTGGGGGGGCATCTTCTGCTAGGAGCCATAGCACAATTGGGGGCACACCCTCCTCTGTGCTTCCATGGCATCCTCTACTGCCCCCTGTGCTACCAGGTGACACATTGATTTATATTTGTCTGTTTATATGCCTGCTTCCACCTTCAACTGCAACCTTCCTGAGGGGAGAGACTGGGTCTTATCTCCATATCTCCAGTACCCAGCACCATGCTTGGCACATAGTAGGTGTTCAGTAAACTTTTTGTTTACTGAAGGAAAATTTTTGTTTCATGAAGGAATAAAGGAATGAATTAATGCTATCTAAAAGCTATCTAAAAGCTGACTCACAGTAAGGGACTCTACTATTATTCCCCTTATAAGAAGGGAGAGATAGGAGCAGAGCTTGTTATTATTCTGCTACAGAGAGCCCCAGCTCTGTGTATTTTGATCACTAAAGAAAAAGAAACACACTGTACTACCAAAGCCTGAATGCTTGGGGAAGGATTTTTCTGGTTAATAGACTGTTTCTGGGTAAATGAGGAGTAGGCCAAAAAATCATTTTTCTTTACTCTTTGATTCTTCCTAAAATGCCTGCGTCTGCTTTTCCACCTTAGTGAGTCAAGTCTGAGGTCCATCATCGAATCACCATTGCCGAGTTGGGGACTGCAGGTTCCCAGGAATTGCTAGCATTCTGTTTCTCCCAAGTCTGGTTGTAGAATATAATGCAATCTTCTTACACACCCACTCCCTGCCTGTCCTTGCTGCACTCAAAAACAAGCCCACAGGCCCTTTGAGGTTTGTAATTTCTCTGTCACTCACCTCCAGGAAACAGACGGGTTTCCCAACTAACAATGTGGAAGAGGTGCAGAGTGTTTTGGTGCTAACTCACGCCCTCTGAGCTAGTAACTCAGCACGTGCCCTTGCCCTTGTTCTCACTTTTTTTTTTCCTTAGGTAGAGGATTCACCAACTCTGCTTCTCTTTTTCTGACCCCAGTTTAGGAACGAACGTATAATTCTTTCCTCCCTCTCAGCAGGAAGATGTAGTTAGGCAGAATAAAAGGTGTCTCAGCTGGAGGCTTCGGTTGGCATTTCTGGACACTTCTAGATGAGGTGATATGAGTTTACCAGGCTTCTCTTCATATACCCTCCCTTGACAGGTGGCTTTTTTGCCTAATTTCTACGCTGCCCCTAGGATGTGCTCAAGATTGGACAGCTCAGAGATGGTGCATGGGCAGGAGCTGAGGATTGCTCCCTTATAAGAGGTCAGCCTGGTGCTTGCTGGGTACAAGATCTTGGCTTAAGTGACCACCTGCATCATCTTGGGCATTGGAGGGAGCGGATAGGCATTTAGGCAAAGCATTGGAATAGATGGATGTGCCTTTCTTTGTCCATCTCTGACTAGACTGGCCTGTCTGTCTCCTCACAAGCTCCTCAAAGGAGCACACAGTGGAGAGGGATGGGGGAGAGAGAACCTAGTGTCTCAGCAAAGCCAGACCGGAGAGAGGGAGCAAGGGAAAGGCCTATTCACTGTCTATCCTGGGTCAGCTACAGCTTCTTGCTTCCCAGCTAACCTCTCCCCAGCAGCCTCTTTCCCCCAATTCAGGGTATCATGTTCATGCCTCCTGCCACACATACCCTATTCCCTTCTGTCTCTGGGTCTATTCTTGATGCCCTTCTTCTCTACTTGCCCAAATCTGACCCTTCCCCTAGTACCCAGCTGTGCTCTTCCTCTAGAAAGCCTCCCCTACTGCTTCTGGAAATCTGCAGGGGTTGGACAAGGGAGAAGTAAATAACTTTCAATGTTCCTGCCAACTCTAAGATTCTCCAGAAGTTTGACTAGAGTCAGGGGTTGGGGACACCAAAGGTGGTGGCCCAGTCCATTGATGCCCAGCAGCCTCACAGAAAGGAGGGAGATGGCACAGCCAGTCAGCTAAGTAGGCCCTTGTTTGGCTTCAGGAGGCTTTTTCCAGAGCCCTGTGCAGCCAGCACCTGCCAAGCAGTCCCCCGAGAGTTGCTATTTGAGCCCTGGGTCTTTGGCTGCTGGAGGCAGCTACTTGTTGGGACATTCCCAGCAGCTCCTGCCCACACCTGCTCCTCTTGTCTGCCCTCCAAGCTTTGTTTACAGTTCAGCCCTTGACAGACTAAAGGCTGAGATCCAAGAGAAGAGAGTGATCTTGGTGGCCAGGGACCCTCTTACAGCTTAGCATTCTATGCCAGAGCCCTGCAGCCCAGCCTGGCCTCAGAGAGATGTGTTCACTGAGGGGAAGAATTCAGGCCTGCCGCTCCTTTCCCTGCCAACTCCATTTTTCCCATCATGACCATTTCCTCCTACCTTCTGGAATTCTCTTCCCTTCCTATTTGCTTCTCTTGATTTCTGTCCCTTTCACAACAAAAGTACAGCCCCTGATGACTGGGAAATTGGCCCAATTCAGGAAGGTGTCCTCGATGTCTTCCTCGTGCTATTTATGATTTGCTCCTTGCCTGCTACATCCCCATCTGTGATATGGGGCAAGTTCAAAGGTCCTCTCAGCATGAAATAACAGCAGTCCACCCTCCAAGAGCTTCATCACCTGGGATCCTCTACCAAAGACTTTCATTACCATGTGGCCCTTTAGCAACAGTGGGAGTCTTGAGGGTAAAGCTGAGGGCACAGCTCCAGAGAATATAAAAGAAAGCAAGTGAGGAATTGAATTAGAGAGGACCTCCAGAGAACTGAGGCAACCAGAGCTGGCAGCACAGATTCTCTGTAGTGCTTGCCTTCCCCAAGCCAGTCCTTTCTCCTTGGCTGTCTGCAAGGCCCTCCTCTTGTTTCACTTCTCCTCTTCAGTCTTGTTTTCATGACCTCTCCTCACTTCTTCTTGACTCTGTCTGGCCCCCTTTCCTACTGGACTGTCTTTTCTTCTTGCTTATCTTTCTCTTCATTCCTTATCTCTCCCCTTTTGACTTGATCAATCTCTATCTATCTATGCCTCCTTTAAAATGACTTGGTGTGGTACATGCAGGATGGGAGCTGGGGTGCCCAGGGTTCTTTGGAGTGACATGACAATTTCTTTAAGCTCCTATGAATATTTTCTTTCTCCAGTTCCCCCTCACTCCCTCTGCCAGTGACAGGTCAGTGGGAGCTAAAACACAAGGATCTCCCCACTAACTCCACCACAGCTCAGTGGCAGCAGCTTCAGAACTTGTGACCCACAGTGCCATATGGCATGAGTCTCACATCTGGCACAGCCCTCGCATCTGTTACCAGACTGGCAGCCCCAGCAGGGAAGCTTTAGGAGCGTGTCTGGGCCTATTAGAACATGTCTGAATCTATCGAAATGCAGCCCCCTGGGGGAGGGGACAGTTGTGGAGAGAGTCCTCTACAGCACCCTCTCAGAAGCATTATAGGATTGGTCATTTGCAACGTGACTTCAAACTCCCAGGTATTTGTGGAAGGGCAGATGACCTTGGTCTCTCTACCTGCCCCTTCATGACCTGCTAGAGCAAGTGACAGGTCTCCATTCCAGCCCACTGAAGAAAAGCAACTGTTTGAACAACCAGAAAAAGAATCCAGACTTTCCAGAAGATGTCTCTGTTAGCTCATTTGAGAAAGAAGTTGCAGGTCCCTGAAAAACCAGAAATGAAAGAAGGAGACAGCTGTAAGAAAGTGACCAAATCATCTATCCAGAGATCCTCAGGAGTGGGAAGGACTATTCAAAGTCATTCTGCCCATCCCCCTGCCTCTTGCCATTCTGAAAGGATAGTTGCCTACTGTAAAAAAAATTCTCTTCCTGAGAAGGAATAAGCTGTTGGATTTCCTACCCTCACACTGCTAAAAGGCTGGAGTCATGCCATCTCTCATCACTTCATAGATTGTAGCCTCCTAGTACTGTTCCTTCAACTCCATTGTCTCCCCACCTTTGTCTTTGGCCATAGATGTTGATGGGTTTCTCCCATGGGCCAGACTTCCTATCTGGAAACTTGCCTTTCACAGGTTGAGACATAAACAGTAAGCATTTGATAGTGGATGGCATGGAATGGCCAGAGGATACTAGTCTGCATGCCTTGAAATCACTCCTATGCATGCATTGGTTCAGTTAGAAAGTATTTAGCAAGCACCGCCTATGTGCAATGTACCACACTAAGTGGTGGAGATAGCTGTTGAACAAAAGAAACATAGTCCCTACTCTTAGGAAATGTATAGCCAAATTATCACATAAATGAATATATAACCACAAATTGTGATGAGTCTAATGGAGGAATGAACAAGTTGCAATAATAGAGAATAACCAAGGCAGAGTTTCCAGAGAAGGCCTCTGTGAGAAGGTGATACTTAAGGGGAGACCTAAAAGATATAAAGAACAGACATGTGCAGAAAGGGGAAAGAGGTTTCCAGGAAAAAGGGAATGCCAAGTGGGAATGCCTTGAGGTGGCAAACACCTTGATGTGTTGAGAAACTAAAAGGAGGCTACTGAGGCCAGACTGTAGTAGGCAAGAGTAAGAGTAGCATCAGGTTGTTTGACAAGGGGGGCAGGAGATCACACAAGGCCTCATGGGCCATGCAAAAGGAATTTGAATATTATTCACTTGCAGTGGGAAATTTCTGAAGGGTTTTAAGCAGAAGAGTAGCAGGATCTGATCTGGACTTTTGTGATATCTGTTGAGAACAGACTTAGGAAGGGGCAGCAGTGAATCCAGGGAGTTCAGTAAGGAGGCTTCTGCAGCAATCTGTGGGAGAGATGATGGTAGCTTGAACTGTGTGATAGCTATGGAGATGGACAGTTGGTCAGATTCTGGATGGGTTCTAAAGCAGCAGCGACAATACTTATATGATCCGAGGGACTGGATGTGGAGGGTGAGAGATAAGGGAGAGGCAGGTCTCAAAAATGACTTCCAGGTTTCTGGCTTGAGTAATTGAAAAGATGGTGGTGCCATGTACTGAGATGAGGAAAGCTAAGGGAGGCCTAGGCTTGAGGGGGAAAAAAAGCAAGAGTTTAGTTTTTTGGACATGTTAAGTTTGAGATTCCTGTGAGGCATAAAAGTAGATATGTCAGAGTATATGGGTTTGGGAGTTCATAGAATAGGTATGGATAGAATGCAAATTTGGATATAGTCTGAATATGGACTGTATTTAAAGTCAAGGGACTGAATGAGATCAGGAAAGAGAGTGTAGAGAGAAGAGGAGCCTGGAACTGAGTTCCAAAAAAATCCCAGTATCTCGTGATTAAGTAGAAGAGGAGAAGCCCACCAAGGAGACTAAAATAAAGTGGACAGAGAGATAGGAGGAGAGTCAGGTGATAGTCCCAGAAGCCAGGAAAGGAGATTGCTTCAAGAAGGAGGGAGCGGTCAACTATGTCTACAGCTATTAAGAGGTTGAGTAAATTGAGGACTGAGAGATGACCGTGGAGGCCTTAACAAGAGCAACTCTGTGGAGTGATAGATGTGGAAGCCAAGTGATTGTGGACCGAAGAGTAAATAAGATGAAAAAATGGAGACAATAGGTGTAGAAAACTCGCTTGAGGAATTTTGTTGTAAAGGGAAGCAGGAAAATGGGGCAGTAACTGCAAGGGGACTGTAGAGTAGAGGGAGGTAGGTTTTGTTTGATTCCTTAAGGATGGATGATTTCCAACAGCATCAACATGCTAACATGATTCTGGAGAGGTGGAGAGATTGATACTTTAGGGAAGAGAGTAAATGACCAAAGGAGTAAAATCACTGAGAGGAGATGATATTGGAGCATAAGTGAAGAGATTTGCCACTGATAGAAGAAAGTAAACATCCTCCATCTTAGTAGGTAAAATGAAAACATAGGTGCACATATAGACAGGGTGGTGTGTAGATTTGGTGGTGGTAAGATGAGCGAGCTCTCATCTGATCACTTCTGCTTTTTTCAGTAGTCTATAGATGATATCATCAGCTGAGACATTTGGGGGCAAATGGGGAGGAAAGGAAGATCAGGGAGAAAAAAGAAAGATCTACAGCAAATATTTGTACACTAATGTTCATAATCACAATATTCATGACTACCCAAGGTAGTCATCTTCAAGAGTAGGGACGGATTGGCCAGACAGCATTGAGAGCCCATACCAAGTTTGAGATCGTGAATTTTAAAGTGAAAGCCAGCAATCTAGTTCTGTGATTTTCTCCAGTTTCCTTCATCTCCTTTGACGCAGGCATGGAGAATGCATATGTTTTAGTTCATCAAGGAGTGAGAGATGGCTAAGAAGTTAAAGGTGTTTGCAAGAGAATGATCATAGTGATGGACCAGGAACTCTAATCTGAACATAAAGAGAAGCGAAGGTAAGAAGGAGCTTGAAGAAGGGTAAGAAAGAGAATAACTAGGGGAAAGTACTTGCAGATAGGTCTCTCAGAATAGGTAACACTTAAGATGAGACCTGGAGGATGAAGAATCGGCCCCACAAAGAATAGGGGAAGAGATTTCCAGAAAAAGGGAATATCACATGGGAAGTGACTAGGTGATCATGATGCAGTCAAATGACTCTAGCAGTGGGAGCCCTTGTGGTGGAAAACTGTCAGGATGGATGGTGCAGTAGAGAGTGAGATGTTGGGGATGGAGATTTGAGGGGTGGTGCAATATCTGATAACTCAAGTCCAGTTGGATAACAATGGAGGGAGTTAAGTGAAAGAAGCAGTCATTAGAAACTTCCTCATCACCATATGGATGTTGAATTCACCAATAATGATATCAAGAGTCGGAGCAGGCATATCCGTTAGGATGGCTGTTATAAAAACGAAAACAGAAAATAACAAATGTTGGCCAGGATGTGTTGAAATTAGAATCTCTGTGCATTGCTAGTGGGACTGTAAATGGTGCAGCCACTGTGGAAAACAGTATGGCAGTTCCTCCAAAAAATAATAACAATGATGATGATAATAATAATAAGCAGAGAGTTACTGTAAGATCTGGCAATTCCGCTTCTGGGTAAATATCCAAAATAAATGAAAGCAGGTACTGCAGCAGATATTTGTACATCCATGTTCATAGTCACATTATTCATGATAACCAACCTAAGTATCCCGTGACAGGTGAATAAAATGTGGTATGTACATATAATGAAATATTATTCAAACATAAAAAGAAGGAAATTCTGACACATGCTATAAACATGGATGAACCTTGAAGACATTATACTAAGTGAAATAAGCCAGACACAAAAGGCCACATATTGTATAATTCGTCTTACGTGGGATTCCTATAGTAGTCAAATTCATAGAGACAGAAAATAGAATGGTGGTTTTCAGGGACTGGGAGGGGAAAGGGAATGAGAGGTCATTGATGAGAAAGTTCTGGATATGGATGGTGGTGATGGTTGCACAACAATGTGAGTCACTTAATGCCACCGAACTCTACACTTAAAAATAGTTAAATGGTAAATTGTATGTTATGGAGTGGAGAGAAAGATCACATGTGACAAGGATGTAAAGTCCTCAGTGAATGTGGGGGCCCACCCAGGAATTCTGGCAATCACAATTGAGGAAAGAGAAAAAGTGGTAGATGTGGGGCGCAGGCAGGCTCCTCAAAAGGAGCAGGACTTTTTGCAAAAGAAAAAGCAGCTTTGGTAAGCATGGAGGACACTACCTTACTTGAAGGTCCTGGAGGACTTGAGATTTGAGAAAGAAAAACAAAACAAACATGTAAAAAAAAACCCAGCTTCCACTTGAGAGCTCTGGTGAAAAAGTGGTGCCCTCGAAGAATAATTAGGTCTCAATTGGGAAGGAAGGTAATGGGCACTTTCAAAGACTAAAATGAGGCTACAGGGGCATTTGCTATTGACTAAGAGTTCCAGAGGGCACAATGGAAGGATTTGAAAGACAGAAGGGGGAGATGGGAGTATGAACAGACCACAGAGAGTCTAGACTCTGATGCATAACCAGAGGCAAGTAGACATCTTTCTGGTGGTGACTGAAGTTAACAGAAATGTGAGACCTTATGGGATGAGTCTCTCATATGGCGGGAGGGGTGGCTTAGAAGCATGTAGGAAGCCAGTTCTGGGACTGAGCTCTCTGATATGTTACCTGCTAGTATGGTGGCTTCAGGGAAGCTGTTCTTACAGGCAGCACTGGGGCAGCTCTCAGTTCACTTGGGAAAGAGTAGTCTGCTAACAAACTCACCAAGACTATTTAATTGCATTCTGGGAAACTGCTTTATTCATGGGTTCTTAACACAAATCGTGGAGGATGATTGGCCCTGGAGTTAGGTAGACTTAGGTGCACATTATGAATCTACACAATGTATATAGGTATATATTCTTTAGCAAATTACTTAATCTCTCTTCTCATGTCTCAATTTCCTTATCTATAAAGTGGCCATAATACCACCTAGCTCGTTGTGAAATGGACTTAATATGTGGATACCATCTGGAGCATAATAAGTCTTCAATAAATGGCAGCTGATATTGTCTGCATTGTCCTCTCTGTCAGCATCTTCCTTGTCTTACTGCCAAATACCATTGGTCCTCAGGCTGTCCTTTTGCTGACCAAACTCTTCATTCGGGCTAAACAGTGGTCCCCCCTTCCAGATCTTTTCTCTCCTTTTCCCCGATGCAACCATACCTGTCTTATTTCGTATCCATTTAGAGTCCTCCCTATCCTCTCCTGTGATAAATCAAGTCCTTGGTTTGCATGAATTTATGTGTCCACAGAAGCTAACATTTGTGTTTTAACAGGGACCTTCAATGCCATAACCCAATGGAATAAAAGCTCCTCGATCCTCCCACCTGACTGTGGCTCTCCCATGGTTTAAGAATAGTACTCTTTTTAAATCTCTGCTTCTCAAAGTGTGGTCTGTGGAGCAGCAGCATGAGCACCACCCTGGATTTTGTTGGAATCTCAGACCTTGCTCCAAACCTACTGCATTCAAATCATTTTAGCAATACCCTCAGATGATTTGTATGTACTCTAAAGTTTGAGCTGGTCCAGGAGTGATGGCTCATGCCTGTAATGCTAGCACTTTGGGAGACTGAGGCTGGAGGATTGCTTGAGCCCAGAAGTTCGAGATCAGCCTGGGTAACATAGTGAGAACTTGTCTCTACAAAAAATAAATAGCCAGACACGGTGGTGCACACCTGTAGTTCCAGCTACTCAGGAGGCTGAGGCAGAAGGATCATCTGAGCCCAGGAGGTGGAGGCTGAGGTGAGCTGTGATTGTGCTACTGCACTCCAGCCTGCATAACAGAGTAAGACCTTGACTCAAAAAAACAAAACAAAACAAAACAAAAGATAAAGTTTGAGCAGTGCTGCTAGAATAAGGAGCAGCTAGCTAAAGCAACAAGTGAGGGCTCCTTTACAGGAAGAAGGGTTTGTACCCACGCTCCTTATAAGAGGGCACCCAGAGCTCCAGGGACAAGGCTGCCATCTCTGCCACCAGGAGAATATGGCATCTAATGGGGGCCCAGCTGCTAGTCTGCCATGCTGAATCTCTGGAGCTTCCAGGAGAGTCAGGCTCCTGTTACTGGAATCAGAGGGCTAATTGGCTCCACATGGTTCCAAGTCCTGCCAGTCTCAAGGGGAGTGACAAGGCTCCCCAAGGAGCCAACCAAATGTAAAGAGAAAGGAGCCAAAGGCAAAGAGGGATGGAGAACTAAAAGCTGATGCCTGGAAATTTAGCTATTACATTTCTATCTTCCTCCACAAAAGCACAAGGGGGTTAGAGCAACAGCTTAGAACCATTGCATTTTCCCAGTTCATTGGTCCTTTAGCCACATTTTGCCTAGCAACAGTTGTTAGCAAGAGCTCAAGCTACCTACCAGTTCTTCTTTGGACAATGACAGAGGGATCTGTTTAGCCCATAGAGGAGTCAGGGCATCCAGAAAGAGCCAGGTTGTCTGCTAGTTGGGTCAGGGAAAGAACTGCCTGGAAAATGAGGGAGCAGAGTGCATTGTGGGGCTATTTCTTAGAGGCAAGGAGTTGGTGGGAGAAGGGCCTGGGCTGTATGAAGTGGGTGAAGTTTATTTTCAGCTCCCTTCTTCTGCTCCTCTGGCCACCCCGAATAACACTACCAGTAATATTGCCACCTCTACATTTGTGTGATATGCTTAACCTTTCTAAGTGCTTCTGTAGCCATGAGCTCATTTCATTCTCCCAACAACGCAGAGTGAACGGGATCAGAGACAGGTTAATTATGATGTGAGCTGAGCATCCAGGCTGGGCCAGGACATGGAGTGCTGCTGGCCATAGGGTTGGGTCAGCCCTACAATGGAGACTCTGGATAGTTAGAGTTCAAGACCCAGAGTGGAAGCCAGTGGGGGTGCTGTACTTTTGGGTCCTAGCTGAGAGATTTGGCTCCAGCTGGACCACTAATGTGCTTAGCCTTTATGGGTCTCTGCTTCTTCATCTCCTCCTTTTGTTGCTGGGATGGAAAAGAAGCAGTCACCTAGCCTATCTGGCAGGACAGTTAGAGTCTGTGAGGAGATAATGGATGTGAAAACACCTTTTCTCAAAAGAGGTAATGGATGTAGAAAAATGAATAGAACCACCAGGATATAAAATGTTGTTATCATTAGGCAGAAGAGAAAGGCTAGGCCTTTACCCAAGTCACTGAATACAGCGGGTAAACCTGGCATAGGGTGAGGGGACTTCTTTGGGGACCTTGGGTAGGAAGGGGACAGAATGAAGGCATTGCATGCTTTAGGGCAAACAACAGAAGAAAACAGCAGGTCTCAGGAACAAAGCTGGTTGCAGGAGGGGCATAAGCTTTGGCTGCTTCATAATTTTGTTCAGTGACGCCCTGTTTGAAGGGACCAGAAGCCAAACATCTTTCAAAGTCAAATTGCCTGTTTCCCCCAGGAGGGTAGTCATGTGACCCGTGGACAGCTGAGCTCCTGTCATCCATCACTGTTTGCCTTCAGTGTCATTCTCAAGTCTCCAGGCACTTAGTAAATTTCAAAGGGACTGAGCTGCAGACACTGAAAAATGCAAACCCCAGGAGAGAAGGAACAACTTACATTTGAATTGTAAAACGGTCTTCTGGTCTGTTAATGGAGGTGTTTCTCCCCTGTCCAAGATGCCTGGGGAGGCCCTGGCAGTGTGAGGAAAGAGCCCTTGCAGAATTGAGGAAGGATCAGAACCCAGGGACCAATGTGCTCCAGGAACACCTGAAGACATGCCTGTGGCTGTGGATGAAATAGCTGGGCCTCCTGTGGGAAGATGGGGCACACCCATGGACAGAGCATGCATTCTTGTCTCTCTCCTCAGCTTCTGCCATTTCCTGACCAGCCAGCGCAAGTTCCATTTTCTCCATGGACCCCTCTCCAGCTTCTCCACTCCCTCTTCTGAACATACAAGTAGGAACTTAGAGACCTCATCCGTTAGTTTCAATTAGTACTCTAATTCTCTTGTTCAGTGTACATTTTGTCTTTTCTCCCTCTGGTTAGATTGGAAGCTCTTTGAGGGCAGAGGCCTATTACTTCTCTTGTGCCCCCCAAAACTCTGGACTGAGTAGGCATTCAATAAATACTTGTTAGTTGATTACCATGAGTCAAAAGAATAAAGCAAAACACTTGTGTTGCAAACAGCTCTCTACTAGTTGGTTCCTCTGGCTCCGGGAATGCTCGTTTTTATCAGGAGTGGTGGTACCTCAAGTCCCAATGGAGACAGAAGCGTCCCCAGCTTCAAAAACAGAAAAACAGGCACAGTGGAGGCTGCAGTGGCAGGGGGTGGTAGTGTTTGCGGTATTGAGTACAGGACAGTGTCCCCCAAGTGCTTCCGCAGCAGGCCTGTGTCTTCCTTGCCAGTGTTCCTGTTCCCCACTCCACAGTCTGAGCATCCTGACAGATTCTCAACTTCCAGACTTCCTTGGCTGGTGCCCATGTCGGAAATGAGCTGGTGTCATCCCAAGAAGAGGCCCTTTTAGTGCCAATGAGGTTGGATGGCAGAAGGCAAAGGGCTCATTTCGGAAGCAGCCCCAGGGGTGAAACAAGACAGCAGCTGCAGGAAGATGTTCTCTGGCTTCCTTCAAGGCCAAGCTCCCGCCTCCCATCAGGAGCAGAAATGAGAGAGGCACCAACCTGCAGTCACCCTCACAGGACCCCTGTCCTGGGGGGGAAGTGCCTGTCCAGGACACTGACCAGCCACATTCCAACTTCAGAGTGACTTTCCTTTGAAAAGTGGCCATTTGTCTTATCAGTGGGAGAGGGAGGGAGCCAGTTTCTGAATTCACCTCCAGGAGGCTTGACCTCATCCTAGCATCCCCTTCTACCTCCCTAAGGGGTGATAGACTCCAAGCCAGCATGGATGCTGCCAGAGTGGATGTGACTGGATTCAAATCAGCCATAGTCTGTTTTCCTTCCCGAGTTCTTGTATGATAGCAACAACTCCAGGGTCCTTTGCTGGACTATGAATCTCTCTTTCATACAACTGCTCTAAATCTTCTCTCCTCCCCGTATAAATAGCCTTAAAACTCCTCCCTAATTACTGAATTTGTGTCCTGATAAACAACCTAACTGCTTGAAACCATTTTGCTACTGATGAATTTGGTATTCTTAGCTAATCAACAGTTACATCACTCTCATAGTGTCAAAACCTCCTACTTATTTTATAAACCTTATGCAAGTTTGACTAATTAGCTCCTGGCCCTCTGTATCTTCTTCTGAAGGGTCCTGCCTGTACCCTAATTTTAGAAAATACACATACTGAAACTAGAGAACCTAAACCCATCTAGTAGGCCTGAAAGTGGTATCAGGTCGGGGAGCCAAAGTCTGGGTCACTTGCCCTTGGTTCCCTCTCCTCTGCCTCTACCTTCCCGGCCCTTCCCCCTTGACTATCTGTTCCCCCTTTTGCTTCTGTCCCGGCTTCTGGCAGCCAGTGCCCTCACAGGCCCTAGTGTCCCTACATCCTTACTCTCAGGGCCCATCATTTGAATACTATACTCAGGCACATTCTTGCCTGCAGTTTGCCTCCCCTCGGCCCTTGATGGAGAATCTTTATGAAGCTCTTGTGGCATTCCTAAGCTTCAGTAGCTGAAGTTGTGAGCATCAGGAGAACAATCCAGAATCTCTCCCAGGTATTAGGGTGATTTCTCTTCTCCCAACTCCTCTGGGTTTCAGGTCTGCTGAAAGCCCCAGAATGCAGCTCCCTTTCTGGTCCATGGGAGCCATTTTCCAGGTGTCCCATTAACTGAAATAAGCTGGTATTATGTACAATTGTGTAAGGTAAATGTTCCCAAACATTAGCACATTCATTTATATATGCCACCTAAATAGTTGATTTTTATATATAACCTAAGAGATATTCAAGTTTGAAACTACATAAGGACTTCACGAAGATGCTCTGTATTCTGAAACACCTCACATTTCTTCCCCACTTACTTGCCTGTTTTGCGGTCTGTTCCTTCAAAGCTTTGGCTTCCCTTAGGGAGTGAACAGCCAAACCAGTGGATGATACCAGTTCACTTTTGTGGAACATTTGCATTAAGCTCCTTCTGAAGTTCCAATATCTCAAAGAAAGGGTCTGACTTCTGTTGGCTTTAGCCCTAAAGACAATGACTTCGACTTTCTAGATTCCTCTTTCTCCAATCTAAAATGAAGCAGTCTTCACCTCTGTTGTTTCCAGAGGATGTTGAAAGCTAAGCTGTGAGCTCCTGGGTGCCAGGGCCAGAACCCTACTCAGTATCCCTCCCAGCTGGTTCTGAGGCTCAGTTCCCTTTGCATCTTGTTTTGCTCCCATCTTCCCTTTCCCCCAGTCATGTGATGCAGGAAGAGAGCGCAAATGATATGGAATGTGAGCAGCTGCCAGCAGAGATACTGCGACAAGTGACCATTCACCGAGACCCTATATATGGCTTTGGCTTCGAGGCTGGTAGTGAGAGGCCTGTGGTGGTTCGATCTGTAAGGCCAGGTAGGTGTCCCTCAGATTGTCCCCCAGCCCTGACTTCTGGCCCCCAACACTCACAGACCTTCCCAGAGATCAGAGCTTCTGAGCATTTCAACTGTGTTCCTGAGGAATTCATGAAGAATAGGTGAAGACTTGCCAACCAGTAACTATGTGAGGGAGCTGGTCTTTTAAGATTGATAGATATGAACAATCTTGGGACCCTGGACAGAGACTACAAGTGATTGTTTAATAGAGTCTGGGTCTTAATAAAGCTTCTCTTTGCACAGAACATTCATAAGAGCCATCAGACCTTGGATGAGAAAGTACCTATTCAATTCAATTCAACAAGTATTTATAGATTGCCTACTCTAAAGTCCAACAATGCTGTAGAGCTGTACAAGACAGTTCCTGGCTTCAAGAATCTAACCACCTGGCTGTGGAGATAAGTGCATATTCATGAAATAGGTCAGCTGTTGAAGACCACAATCAAGACACAGACTGCAGGTGGGATAGGAGGGGAGAGAAGAATGAAATCTCTGAATGCCAAAGTGACAATAACAACTTCTACCACTGATTAAGAATCAACTCTCTGCTTTACATTATCTTGCTTAATTCTCACAGCCAAGCCTGCAAGGTAAATAAGTAATATCATTCCCATTTTTAAACAAGAAACTGAGGCATAGAGGAAGAGAAATGACTTCTCAGGGTCACTCAGCTACAAAGCAGCAGAGCCAGAGTTTGCACCTGGGTCTGTCTGATGCCAGGTAAAGTAGGGCTTGAATGGAACCATGTGGGATGGAGCAAGCAAAAGCCCCCCACCCTCTCCAAACCGTGAAGCCTAGCCATCATGAATGAAATGGGAAAGGGCTGAAGCACTATTTTGTTCTGAGTCTGCTAGACATTGACAGAAAAGACAGACGGAAAGGAGCTTTATTCCTGACTTGCTGGGCCTGAGGCTTTAGATGTTTACAACAGTTTCTCGCTCAGTCAAGAGGAGCAGCCGGAGTACAAACTGGTCTTGCAGAAATTTGATGAATTTTGCAATCCTCAAAGGAAAATAAAAAGATTTTTTGTAAGCTCTCTCTTCGACTAGAGGGCACAGAGGAAAAAAAAAAACAACAATTCAGTATAGGAGTTTGTGGCTGACCTAAGGCTCAGAGTCAGTCATGCAGTTTTGCAAAAGAGTTTTGAATCTCTAATCAGAAATCAAATTTATCCTGGAAAACAGAGACCAGATGAAACTTAGTAATAGACCACCAGGAGCCCCTGCTTTAACATTAAATGAGACAATTTGCACAGCGGAAGGACAGCAGGAAGGAATCCCCCAGGCCTATAGGGGGTCAGCGACCAAAGGTAGAAGAATTAAGGAGTTACAGGGGTGAAAAGTAAGAAAGCCGGAGGTGAGAGCCACAGAAAGCCATGGACTGGCAGGCACAGCCCTATAAAAGACTCCGTTTTATTTATTTATTTATTATTTCATTTATTTTTTATTTTTTATATTACTGCTTCTGACCCAGGTGCCTCCTGAATGCAGAGGACCTGTACAATTCTTTATTTGAGGCCTTGAGGATAACTAAAGAAGTATCCTATAAAGGAACAATTATGATAAGCAAGCCAACAAATCATTCATGAAAGCAGTAGCAGACTGATGTCCCCAGGGCCATCAAAGGGCCAAGGACCATGAAGGAGGTTGAGTTCTTTGAGTTCCTTTGAAAGGAGGAAAGGAAGGAGATAGATATGCGTAGATTGGCCTCCACCTAAGATTATCATTTTTGGCAGAAGTAGATAGTAGGAGTGAAATGAGTTGATGGAATTGTCCCTTGGAGGATTTAATAGCTACCATTTATCGAATTCTTATCAACATCAAGCAACTGTTTTAGGTGCTATACATTCATCATTTCAATTATCCTCCCAATCTTCTTATGATATACAAGTAGTATTATTTTCCCATTTTACAGATGAGGTAAGAGAGACTCAGAGTGATAAAATGTCTCACTCAAGGTTTTGCAACTACTGAATTGCAGATTCAGGATTAGAGTCCAGGTCTGTCTGGCTCTAAAGAGTGTCTTCACCACCACACTATCTACTTCTGAAGCCGCTGTGCTGTCAGGAGACTTGGTCTAATGTGTTTAGGGCCATTGCTGCTCGAGCTGTAAATCCTGCTGGCAGTGCTGGTGTAACCATCCTTAGCCCATGGGCCCCACGCTCTAGAGCCACTGAGTTGTGCTCAAGTGACACGTTTGCTGTGTATGTTCATCTTTTTGGAATTTGAACTGCAAAATTATTTGTAGAGAGAGGGAGAAGTTGGGATTTGGCCCCTTAATGCAAACACAAACAAGAGTTAAGACTGGTTTCAATGTGGGACATGTTACAAAACATTTCTTTTGAGTTTGAGTCAGGCTGGATCTGACTTTTCATTCTCACCGAGTCACTGAAAAGCTTTTCTCCAAGAAGGTCTTTGCTAAACATCAGAGGTAGCATAACCTTGTAGTACCCTTCTTTATCCCAACCAAGAAGGTATGGCTCTCAGACAGGTCTGCTTAATCTCTCAGTAGAGATGGGAAGGAGAGAGAGCGTATTTCCAGCTACTTGGGGGTATATACCGTTTCCCCCTCATTTACTGGAGAGCAGCATTACTTAGTGTTGAGAAAACTAAACCCATTAGGTCTTTTAGTCCATGCAGCTATCTCCAGGCAAGTGACTGCCTGTATCATTTCAGACCAGTAAGTATGAATAATAGTCAAGTAAAAAGATTCCTCCCATCCTCTTGTTACCTATACCACCTCCAATAGTCTGGATGTCACTCCTTGTGCCTAAGCAAATCCCTCCTATGAAATCTGTGTTCCTCTTTAAAACCAAGACAGTAAAGCATTTATTGACCTCATCTGAGTAGGAAGCCTGGGCTTGAGACCTTTTGATGCTACACCACACCCAGATAAAGGAGGTTCACTCCATTCTCTTTCTTCATTCCTCTGCCCTCCATCTGCCATAGGCCACAGTGGCAGCAGCAATAGCAGTAGGGAACTGGAATAGTATCCCTTACCCAGGCCACCACTCAGCTAGCAACATCTGCAGGCCTCAGCACCCACTTCAGCTGTCAGAGGCACTGGGGATTTGCCCTGACTTGCGCTTTTCTAGCAGTAGCCCTAAGCCCTCATGCCTCTCTCCTCTCCTCTGCAGGAGGCCCCTCTGAGGACAAGCTCCTGGCTGGTGACCAGATTGTGGCTATTAATGAGGAAGACGTGAGTGATGCCCCCAGGGAGAGGCTCATAGAACTCATCAGGTAACAGGGGCCTCTTGGGCCTTGGCAGTAGTTGTTCAGTTTCCCCACCCTTGTCTCACCAGTGGAATAGAGCTACCACTGTCCTCCCTGATCCTAAGAGGAGTCATTCTAGGCAGAGAAACCCTCTTAGCTCCTGGCTACCCAGAAATTCAGGGAACAGCCATTCAGGGTCACCAGGAGCCCTCAGGCACCCTGGCATAGCCTTCTCTAATGATGTGAATAGGACGTCCTGCTAGAGCCTTCTTCCACCTCCTTCCACCCAAATAATCTCCTTACCCAAGCCCCGTTGTTTTTGAATTACTGCGCAGTGGAATAGACCAGGTGATGGATGAGAAACAAATAAGCCATGAAAAGAACACTCTGAAATAGACAACAACAACAACCAAAAAAAAAAAAACAACTGGACAAGGAGAAGAGCATCCCAATCCCTGGTTGAGGAAAGGAACCTGCCTTTGTGGATTTTACCCACAGTGTTTGGAATTCCTTAATGCCCTCCCCAGATGGGAGCAGGTGAAAAAGAGAGGGAACGTTGCGGGATCACCACCATCTGTAAATGGGGAGTAATCACATTGCCTTAGCCCATCCCTTGCTTCTACACACATTACACACAGACACGCAACACACATACCACACACCATATCCACTCCACTACCCCACACTTACACCTTACACCGCATGCACACACCCTGGCATGGATTTATTGGCAAAGAATAAGAGAATAGAGGTGAAGCCTCTGAATTCCAGGGGCTAACCTCAGTCCTCAGTTTGGGTGACCTTGTGAATTCCAGGGGCTAACCTCAGTTTGGGTGACCTTGGCTATTTCCTTCCAAATGGAACCATGTGCATGTTCTCTCTCTCTCTCTCTCTCTCTCTCTCTCTCTCTCTCTCTCTCTCTCTCTCTCTCTCACTGGGTCTCTGTGTCTCTCTCTGTTGCTCTGTCTCCCCCCCATTTCCTTCATCCTCTCTTTCTGGGGCTCCCAAAAGCCTGGTCCCAGAGCCCCTCTGGAGACGTTGGAATACTCCCTCCTGAAGCCCAGAGCAGGTGTTCCTTGGCATACTCTCCCTCCAGCTCAATATGGTGAAATGTGTCTGGTCCTTAATGACCTTTACTCTTCTCCAACTTCAGTTGTCCATTGCATATCCCAAACCTCTGTTTGTCATCCTTTGCCCTTCACCCTCTACTACCACACCAATATGGAGAGAGTTGTTTCAGTCCTCTCAGGGTATGTTGGGGTTCTTTCAGCGTGGTCACTCAGAAGTCACTGCTTTGCTTCTAGTGGATATCTTTGCACCCTGGAACAAGGTAGCCTGATTTTGTGAGGGAGTCCCAAGCTCCTTCAGGGAGAAAACAGGGCTCACTCTTGATAACCTTAGCGGGCCAGTGAGTCATTCTTTCAATAAATATTCATTATTGAGTGTCTACTATGCACCAGGACATTCCAGGCACTAAAGATACAGCGGTAAATAAGACAGACAGAAATCCCTGGCTTATTAGAGTTCACAACTTAATGAGAGAAGACACATCATAAGCAGTAATCATGATAAATAAGCACTTAGTATTTTAGAAGCTGATCAAAGTTATTGAAGAATAGAAAGTAGATCCAAGTACAGAGGATTCGGAGTGCTGGACACAGAGGTGCAGACGGTAACTTTAAACAGCAGGGCCAGTGTTGGTCTCATTGAGAAGAAGATATTTGAAGAAAAACTTGGAGGAGAGGATGTTGGAGAAAGAAAGGAGCCAGTACAAAGGCCATAAGACTGGAGTGTGTCTGGCATGGTTGTGGAACAGGGGAGAAGCCTATAAGACTGGAGTCTGATAAGGAAGGGGTAAAGTTGTAGAAAATAGGCCCAGAGGATGCAAAGCCTTATAAGCCATTGTAAGGACTGTGACTTTGCTCTAAATGAAATGGGGAGACATGGCAAGGGCTGGAGCAGATGAATCGCATAATCCAACTTACATTATGCCTCTGCCTTGTTCAAGATAAAGGATTTTCATTAGTATTTTCCCTAGAACACAACTCCTTACTCCTCCTGGGAACTTCCCAGCCCCTGGAGCTGATTCCTCTCTGTAGTTTGCCTCACCAAATGTGGGAAATATTCAAAGTCCTTGAGCAGGGGGCCTTGGTGTTTCTTGAATACCCCAAATCAGTGGCAACTTGACTCTACTTCTTGAATGCCTTTATTCTCATAAACATTTGAAAAAGGCCAACAAGGAGAGGAGAAGCTCCTTCAAGGCAAACTATTTCCATTTCTTTTAATTCTTTTAAAGGATTATGTATTCCTGGGAGAGAATTTTCATACCTCACAGCCTCTTTGATCATTGGCATAATTCTTGCCAGAAGAGTTTCAAATTCTTCATTCTTTTGAATATTTGCTATCTGGAGAGTCTTGACTTCCATCTGTTGCTCCCTGGCTCTCAGTTTTTGGTCCCTCAATTAAAACAAATCTGCTGAGTATGAGTCATGATGACCAAATGACCTCCTTTGGGTTTTTCCTTTGAATTTCTTCTCTTGCTTAAATACCAAATTACCAATAATCATCGTACATGGTTCCCAGGACTCTCTGACTTTGAGTTCCATAATTCGGGCCTTTAGTTTTTCTTAAGAATTTTCTAGTCTACAGATACAATTGCTCCTAAGGTTTGGGGTTTTCTGCAGAATGTGAAAAGGAATATAAGAAGACCTGAAAAATGACAATGCCAGGGGTAATGGTAATACCATCTTCAAATGCCTGCGTGAACCAGTATGGGTGGTTTATGTCGGCCTCCCTGAGAGATGAGAGGCAAGGCATCCATGCAGATATTCATATCGCCCTCTATCCGAATTCATACGCCTGAATGCAGTCCAAGGGGAAATTCTGGTGTTGCTTCTTGTATTAGATGAATACCTGGTGCATGATACACTACTCTCTTGTTCCCTTTTTTCTCTATAGGAGTGCTAAAGAATTCATCGTTCTTACAGTTCTGCACACTCATCAGGTAAGTGAGCCTCTTTGCCATCTGCCCTACCTCCTGACTGAGAAGAAATGATCCCATATTGAAAAGTAATAGTGATGGAGGTGGGGGTGGTCAGAGACTAGGACCAACA
This sequence comes from Carlito syrichta, assembly GCF_000164805.1. Classification (NCBI taxonomy): domain Eukaryota; kingdom Metazoa; phylum Chordata; class Mammalia; order Primates; family Tarsiidae; genus Carlito; species Carlito syrichta. The sequence goes on along the minus strand of NW_007259569.1, from coordinate 146,103 downwards.
TGTGAGCCAAGGATTTAGGAGTGAACTTAAAGAATACCTTCTAGCCAGGTGCGGGTATCTCATGCCTATAATTCCAGCACTTTGGAAGGCCGAGGTGGGAGGATCACTTGAGCCCAGTGATTCAAGACCAGCCTAGGCTACATGCAAGTCCTCATCTCCACAAAAATCTAGAAAATTATCTGGGCATGGTGGTGTGTGCCTATAGTTCCAGCTCCTCGGGAGCCTGAGGAAGGAGGATTGCTTGAGCCCAGGAGTTGGAGCCTGTAGTGAGCCATGACTGCTGCTGCACTCCAGCCTGGGCAACAGAGTGAGATCCCAACTCAAAAAAAATCATTAAATATAAATTTGAAAGTGAAAAGAAAAATAATACCTTCTGAACATCATGTCTGTACTCACATCCAAGCTTGAGGACTCTGAAGGACCCTGTGGTGCTGTGTTCTGTCCAGTGCCCTCTACTTTACCCACTTAAGCTGCCCACTGCCTTAGTTCCAAATATATTTTCCACCACCTTCATTAAAATGTATATGTCCAGTGTGAACTCTCATAAAGTTCTGGCAGACTTTGGTAGTACTAATCTTATTAATTTATTCATACAAGTATTTACTAAGTGATCTACAATGCATGAGAAACAGCACTGTATATGAGGGAACTTGATATAAAATTCCTGGGAACTACAGTTCGACAATTTTATCTCTGTTCTAGTACAATCACTAACTGGCTGTGTGACCTTGAGTGAATCACTTCCCTTTTCTGAACCTGTTTCCTCATCTGTGAATTGAGAGGTTTAAAGTAGAGCAATGTTTCTGAAATATGCCCAATCATAATAGTCAGCAGAACTAATTAAAAATAAACATCTCTAGACCCTCTCCTCAGAAAACCCAGTGTCTATTACCAGGTTGCTTCCTTATAGCAATCTTAAATGCGCAAACCCAAGTGCAAAACTCTCATGTGCAAAACTCAGAGCACTCACTTCATCATCACCGTACTTGTCTCTTCCTAGTATCCCCAGCACCCCCCGTGCCCTAGCACTGATGTTACACTCCTAACCCATAACCTTCAGAGAGTTCACATCTGTTAAGGGTAGAGACATGAAATCAGGGGAGGCTTCATGGAGGAGACTGCACCTGAGCTGGACCTTGAGGGATGGAGCAGGATTTCTCAAGCAGAGACAGAGGAAAATACTTTCCAGAAAGAAATGCTGTTTATGCGAAAAGCCAGGGATGGAGCACAGGTGCAGAGTATGGGTGGGGTTCATTAAGGAGGCAGGGATCAAATCAGGCCTGGTTCAAACTAACTGCCTCTCCCCAAGGTCCTCAGCACTTTTCTCTGTCAGTGTGAACTTCATACACACACTCATACACTCGCACACAAACCCCACATACACACACATGCACACTCATATACTCACACAATACACTAACATACATTCACACATATGCTCACACTTGGATACTCTCTCATACACAGTTATACTCACACACTCATACATACTTACATACCTTCACACAATAGACTCACACACACTGATACATACCACTCACACATATATACACACGTGCATTGTCTCATACACATACTTGCAATGCTCCCAAGCAGATAGGCCTTTCTCTATTTCAGTTCTCTCTGTTGATGTTACCAGTGGTCTACTCCTCTCACCTTACTGCACATGTGCAGTTGCCTAGTGGGCTGTAGGCAGTGGACAGTTAGTTCCCAACCCCCAATCTCCTGTCTTGAAAATGGCCACCAGTTCTCCCCCAAAACATGCTTGTTGTATGGTCAGAACTTACTACTCTGATGAGAGACCCAGTATAGGTTACTCTGTTATCGGGTTTCCTCAAATATCACCATCTTGCAAAATCCTTCCTTGACTACACTTTCTAAGTTAGTGTCTGCCTGTTACTACTCCTGATACTGCCTTTTCACCAGAGCTGAAATAAGATATTTTTAAACTTTTCTTTTGAAGTAATTGTAGATTCACAGGAAGTTGCAAAGCTAGTACAGAGACATCTTGTACACCTGTTACCCTGCTTTTCCCAGTGGTTACACCTTATATAACTGTAGTGCAGTATCAAAACCAGAAAATCAACATTAATACAATGTGTGTATAAAGTTTGTTGTGAATTTATCACGTGTGGGTTTATGTATCCACCAACACAGTCAAGATACTGGACAAGTCTATAGCCAAAAGGATTCCTCGTGTTGCCCCTCTACCACACCCACTTCCCCCCACCTCCAATTCCTGTCAACCAATAATCTGTTTTCCATTTCTGTAATTTTGTCATTTCAAGGCTGTTATACAAATAGAATCATATAGTATTCAGCCTTCTGGGATTGGCTTTTTTCTCTGAGCATAATACCTTTGAAATTCATCCAACTTGTATGTATCAATTTTTTAATTTTATTTTTTGAGTTGGAGTCTCACTCTGTCGCCCAGGCTAGAGTGCAGTGGCATGCTCACAGCTACTGCAGTCTCGATCTGCTGGGCTCAGGCAATCCTTCTGCTTCAGCCTTCCAAGTAGCTGGAACTACAGATGTGCACCACCACACCTGCTAACTTTTGGACTTATTGTAGAGTTGAGGTCTTGCCATGTTGCCCAGACTGGTCTCAAACCCATGGGCTCAGTCAATCCTTTCGCCTCAGCCTCCCAAAGTGCTGGGATTACAGGCATGAGCCACTGCACCTGGCTAATATTTTGATCCTTTTCACTTCTGAATAGTATTCCATGGTATTCTGCCATGTGGATATACCACAGTTTGTTTAATCACTCACTCACTGAAGGACATGATATTTCTACCTTCTGGCTACTACAAATAAAGCTGCTTATAGACATTAATTTACGGGTTTTGTGTGAACATAAGTTTCCATTTCTCTGGGATAAATGCCCAAGAGTACGATTGCTGGGTCATATAGTAAATGTATGTTTAGTTTCCTAAGAAACTGCCAGATTGTTTGCCAGAGTAGCTGTATCATTTTACATTTTCATGAAATATTACATACCTTTTTCAGTCTCTATTATTAGAATATCAGCTCCATGAGGATGAGGGTAGGGACTGTGTGTTGTTACTGCTGTATCTCCCACTCCTGGAACTGCACCTGACCCAGAGTAAGCACTAATAAATGTGTGTTGAAGGAATGAAGGAAACCCACCTTCCAGCCACCAAAGCAACCTGAACTAAACTCAAGTGCCTAAACTTAGGTGCAGAATGAAGAGCCTTCCCCCAATCTCTGTCCCAACTTTCCATCCCAACTGACACCTCCACACACCCTATCCCATGGTCCCCTTGTTATGGTCAAGCTGCTTTCCTGCTCCTTCTTTTTAGGTACATTTCCTTCCCTCCTCTATCTTAGGCACATTTTTTAGGTCTAACTATTGTCCTGCAGACTTTTTCCTTGTGCTAGTCCACATCTCTTCTAATATATGTCTGTTTTTTTAAGACCTGGCTTGATACTCAAGTCTTTGAAGCAGCTTTACCTGACCTCGGTGAGAGTTTCTCACTCATTTAGCCATTCACCAAGCATTTATTGAATACCTACTATTCTGGGCACTTTAGTAGGCTGGGAATATAGCAGTAAATGGCACAGATATGGTTCCTGCCCTCAAAGAGCGTCCATTCTAGTTCTTGGCCTTGTGTTCTGTAAACCCTTGGAGCATAAAAGTGGATGAGCACATACACATGGGATGACCTGTCAAAACATTGTCAAAACATTGAATAACCTGTACACTAAGAGCCAAACAATCAGAACATAAGTCAGTAATAGCACTGGAGCAGAGTTTGGGAGGCCTCCTAATTGTGCCAGGTGTTAACCCTTTAGTTGAGCTTTGTTTGTAAAGTAGTCCAGGGTAGAGGTCAGATGGCACCCAGGAAGCTTAGGGCTACTTACCAATCAGTGTGAAAGAATTCCTCAATATTTCACAACCTGCATGGCCACACCAATGCATTCCAACTGAATGTCAGCCTTGCATACATGGACAGTTGATCCTCATTATTTGCAGATTCCATGTTTATAAATCTGTCTACTCCCCAAAATTTACTTGTAACCTCAAAAAGCAATACAGTGCTTTCCTGGTCATTTGTGAATATGTGCAGAGTGTGAACATTTTGAGTCACTCAATGCACACTTCCCAGCTGAGATCAGACAAGGTGACACTCTGCCTTCTTGTGTCAACTCTCATACAGAAATTACCAGAGTGGAGATGGGAGGAGGCAGTGCAGTGTAGTGCAAGAAGCAAGCTCTGGTTCTTGGCCAGTTGGAGGGGATCTGACTCTGGTACCTGAGTGGGGTTGCCTCAGGCAAGTTAGTTAATCCTTGTGATCCTCATTTTCTCCTTGTGAAATAAAGAACATAGAATCCACCAGGAAGAGTTGTTTTTCAGATTTAAGATCAAAATATCTGTGAACTATTAGAGCAACAGTTCCGTATTCAGTATTTCAGTTTTCATGGTGACTTTATAGAACATAACTAGACTGAGTGCTGTGGCTCATGCCTGTAATCCCAGCATTTTGGGAGGCTGAGACAAGAGGATTGCTTGAACCCAAAAGTTCAAGACTAGCCTGGACAATGTAGTCAGACCTCATCTCTACAAAAAATTAAAAACAAAATTAGCTGGGCATAGTGGCATGTGCCTGTAGTTCCAGCTAATCAAGTGGCTGAGGTGTAAGAGTTGCCTGAGCCCAGGAAGTCAAGGCTGAGGTGAGCAGTGATTGTGCCACTGTACTCTAGCCTAGGTGACAGAGATCCCAACTCAAAAACAAAAACAAGCAAACAGACAAACATAACTACTATGAGTAACAAAACTTGACTGAGAGAATTTTCTCTCTCAAACTTTAGTGAAAGCTTCTTGAAGACCCTCAACACATGAGCAATGTTATACCCACTGCATCACAGAAAATAGTACTGTGTTCACCGCAAGAACGTGGCATCTTATGCATGTAAGCAGGCTGCCTCTTACCGAGTTCTCACCATATTAAAGTTTGATTACCACTTCTTCCAGAAAGCAACCTCTTGATAGCTCCAGGATGTGGCCCAAAAATCTGTATTTGTAATAAGATCCACAGGTGATTCTGATGATCAGTAGAATTTAAGAAACACTGGACCAGACAATCTCTAAGGCTCCTTCCAAGCTCCAACAATCCATGACTGGTAATGATCTAATACCTGCTTCTTCATATGTGGTTGGTCATGGTTCTTGATCCTAGCTATATGTTAGAACCACCTAAGAAGCTCTTTAAAAGATTGATACTCAGTTCTGATTCAAGCAGCAGAGACAGAAAAAAAAACATAAAAATATTGATACTTGATCTCTAGCCCTAGCTAATTGGATTAGCAACTTTGTGATGAGGCCTTTGTATTGAACTTTTGAAAAATTTCCCCAAATAATCCTGATGTGTAGTCTTTCTCAGATTACATTCCCTCTCCCCCCGCCGCCCTTTTTTTTAGAGTGTCACTCTCCCAGGCTTAAGTGCAATGTCACTCACAGCCACTGAAGCCTCGACCTCTCCGCCTGCCGGGCTCAGGCAATCTTTCCACCTCAGCTGTCCAAGTAGCTGGGACCACAGGCACACGCCACAACACCTGACTAATTTGTTGATCTATTGTAGAAATGAGGTCTCACCAAGCTGTCCAGGCCGGTCTCGAGCCTCTGGGCTCAGGCAATCTACTTGCCTCCCAAAGTGCAGGATTTTACGCATGAGCTTCATTTTCCTTGTAACAGAGTGACTTATAGCATGACAGACACCTGGGGAGGTATTTTCAGGGGTCATAGGAGTCTTTTCCCAGGGCCCCTCAAACCATACTGCATAGACAGCTACTTATTAAGTTTCTGTGTGTTTAAAGGTGTTCCTTAATCTTTGAATTATCAACTATTTCTCATAATTAACTGAATATTTATTTGTCTTGGTACCCTTAGACCTTGGCACATAGTAGGTTCTCAATAAATATCTTTAAATAGATATACAAAGTACTGGATTATGACCTAAATGACCCAGCTAAAGCAAGCACAGATAATCCCTTTTAATGAAACTCTAGTTTTCTGGTTCTGAAAACTTAGCCTGCACCCAAAGGGCCTGAATCTTCTCTACTTAGAGCCACCTGCTCAGAAAAAAAAAAACAAAATAATGGGAGCTACTGCAGAAAAACTAGCTTTTCTACATAGCTTCTTGGGGTGTAGTGTTTGGCAAATGGTAGATACTCAAACTACATTTACTAAACTAATGAAATAATTTATTATTAATCTTAACAATCGACTGATATATGCTATGTTGTGCCTAGTATGTGCTTGGTGTTGGGGGAGACATACTAATATAAGATGTCATCTCTGCTGCAGTTGGGGAGATGAGTTGTGGTAGTGTGGATTAATAGGAATACTTATAAGAAATCTGGGGAGGGGAGGAGTTGGAAAAGGATCCAGGATAAAGGCAGAATTTGAACTGAACTTTAAAGAAGAGTTAGCATGTTAACTAGTCAAAAGGAACACTGGGAGCCCTGAAGAGTGGAGATGGGAAGTAACAACATGAGGAATGGGAACAAACCCAGTGTGTGCTGAGAGCTGCTGACAGAACCACCACGTGCAACAGAAAGTGATGTTGGAGATAGGCAATTAGATAGTCAGGTGTGGCTTGTGGAGGGATATGGAAGTCAGGGAGAGGACTTGTTCATCTCTAGGCAGTTTTAGAGTGCAGGAAGGAAGGGCCTCTGGCTCTCTGAGCAGTGATCTGGTAAAACCAGGATGGCCCTCCATTGTCCTAGGTTCCCATGGTGGTTGCTATGTGCATTGATTATAACTTGGCTCAGGTGTCAAAGACAATGAGCCAGCAGAAAGGTGATCAGTCAATGCTTCAGAAACCTGAGCTTCATCCTTTCACAGCTATCAAAGTGGGGCCCAATCTTACATTAAAATATTTGGTCATATACCTGACTTTGGTCAAGATATCAGTGATCACAAGTCTGACATCTGTACCCATACAGCCACCAAAGTTTTTAAATGGTCAAAAATCACCAGCTGCTGAATTCAGCTATGAGGGAAAGGAAGGTTTTCTCTTCTATTCCTTATTCCACCAAGCTGCTGGCTACATATTTGCTTCAAGGGGCTTGTAGTGGTCCCAGAGGTACTTAGCAATTCTAGTCTCGTGTTTCAAACCAAAATTCATTTTAGCCAGAAAGGGTGCCTGTTGCGAAATGAGGCTCCCAGCTGCTTGGAGGAAAAATAGGGTCAGTGAAGAGCTCAAATGCCCCAGCCTTAAGGTACTCAATTAATCTATGTTTAATGAGTTAGAACATCTTCAACAATACTGATTTCTGGACTCCACTCTCCCAGAGAGTCTTGCTTTTTAAGTTTGGAGTGGGCCAAGTACCTGTGTTTTAACAAGCACACCTCAGTGATTCTTATCATCAGGATAAGAATCATTTTGGAAATAGCAGGTTACTGCATGCTAATGAGTTAGTGCAGGAATTGGCAAACTTTTCTGTGAAGGCCATATAATAAATATTTTTGCTTTACAGGCCATGCACGGTAGAACAAAAGCAGGCTTAGACAATACATAATTGAAGATCATGGCTGTGTTCCAATAAAGCTTTATTTGCAAAAAACAGGTGGTGGGCAAGATGCAGGCCTGTGTTTTGCTGACACCTGAAGTATGTTACCCCTCTTTAGTACAACATTCTCATTTTGACCAGGGCCTTCTCAATTCTCAGTATTGTAATTCAAAGAAGTGACCCTAATATTAAGAACTTCAGAACCCACAGCTGAGCTTTGAAGATGTTTTGGGACAGGGAGACCTTTGAGAGCCCCCTCATTTAACACTGCAAGCAGGTCTCACCTGTGTCTAAGCATAAGGCAAAATATAACTCTGTGACATCTAGTGGAAGCCAGCTGGCAAAGAGTGAGTCACCATCAATGATCAAGGCTGAAGGCCGAGAATAGGATGGAGTCTTCGAGACCAACAGGACAAGGGTCAATGAGGAAGCTGAAAATAACTCTGAAACAAACACCTGGAAATGATTATAATCCCTGAAAATATTGGCAATTTCACTTCCTCCTTTGTGTCTTGTTCCTATGAATATCTGAATCTTTGGTTTTAAGTGGTACAAAAAAAATCTCTAGGACTGGATCTAATCTCAGATTTCTGGTAGGGATAGCAAGGGTGCTATCCTCTCCACTAGGGCAAATACATAGAGGAATATCAGTTGGGGTTCTCCTTCATTTTTTCTAATCTATTAAGTAAGACCAAGGTAGAATCAGAGCCAGTGGATGAAAGATCACGGTGGCTCAAGCCTGTAATCCCAGCACTTTGGGAGGCTGAGGTGAGAGGGTTGTCTGAGCCCATGGGTTTGAGACCAGCCTGGGCAACTTGGGGAGACCTCATCTCTACCATAAATCAAAAAATTAGCTGGGTGTGGTAGCACACACCTGTAGCTCTGGCTACTTGAAAGGCTGAGGCGGAAGGATTGCCAGAACGCAGCAGAACTAGGGTGGCTGTTAGCATGCCACTGCACTCCAGCTTAGGTGATGGAATGAGACTCCAACTCAAAAAAAAAAAAAAGATCGGCCTCAGTCTGCTGTGAGGAAACAATCACCAATCCAAAGCTCAGCAAATATAGATACTGGTTTTGTCTCTCCTACTCAATTCTTTCTCCTTCATCATCATCATCTTCTTTCTTCTTTTCCTCCTCCTTCTCCTCCCTTTTCTTCTCTCTTCTCTTCTTCTTCTTCTTCCCTCTTTCTTCTTCCTTCTTTGTTCTTTTTTTAGACCAAGTCTCGCTCTGTGGCCTAGACTGGAATGTAATAGTGCAATCATGGCTCACTGCAGCCTTGATCTCCAGGGCACAAGCAACTCTCCCAGTTCAGCCTCCCAAGTAGCTGGGACTACAGGTGCATGTCACTATGGCCAGCTAATTTTTTTGTATTTTTTGTAGAGACAAGGTCTTGCTATATTACCCAGGCTGATCTTTAACTCCTGGGCTCAAGCAATCCTCCCGCCCCTGCTTCCCAAAGCACTGGGATTACAGGCATGAGTCACCATGCCCCAGTCCTCAATTAGTTCAAACCTTTGGGTAAAACCATATCCTCTTCCATGCTCTCTGATTCATATTCAAAAATGAAGGGTGGAGTACATGGCCCACTCAGGTCTCTAGAGATGCCTTGTTGCACACTGTGCCATGGAGGTATTTGAGAGCAGATGGTCACAGAGAAGGAAGAGAATGACAGTCAGGCAGAATGAAGATTCCACTTGCCTCGTGTTTGTGGCATCTCAGTGGAACTTTGGATGACTGTAGAGATGGTGTCAAGCACAGCTGCCTGAGCATAGCTATGAAATTGTCTATCTTGCCATTTCCTCTTGCTTCTGCCTCAACCTTCAGTCCCCGCCCAAGATTGGAGCTCCAGGCTGTGCAACACACAAAGGCATTTATCGACTCCATAAACAATCAATACCGTAATCACTTTCTGCAACGATCTCCAGCCCCGGATTTCATTGTGCTGTATTGTCTGCTGCCAACAAATTGCCCCTGTGGCTCAGGATGAGAAGTCTAAGATTCCTTTAGCTCAGGGTTTTCAATCTTGGCCGTACTTTGAAATCATCAGAAGCTTTAAAAAAAAAAAAATCCCAATTCTCAGCCCCCCCCCCCAGGAATTCTGATATAATTAGTCTGGGATGGGGCCAGGACTTTAGGAATTTTTAAAGCTTCTCCAGCATTTCTGCTGTGCAGTCAGAACTGAGACCCATTTTTTGAGTTTCCACTGAAGTCAAGTGAAACAGGTGGCTTTTTGCAGTCTGCCCTCTGTGGGGACTGAGATTGCTGGCTCTGACAAAGAACACAACTGGGACCAGGGTTTGCTTCTGGTGTGTCTTTATCTTAGGGCCCTGCCCTCCTGTGGCTGATCTGGTAAATGAATCTCAACTGCAGGGTAAATGGCAGATAATAGCTTAGTGTATTGCCTTCCCAGATGGCAGGGACCTTCAGGGCCTTAACACAAAGAAATCCCTGATTGCTGGACGGCACAGGCTCCATGGCAAGGCTTATAAGGGAGGTGGTTTGAAGCGCCCCCAAACCTGATTCACTCCCTAGTCCTCCTCATCTCAGTAAATGGCAACGCCATTCTTCCAGTTGACTCCTCTCATTTTCTCACCCCCTATATCCAATCAATCAACATATCGTCTTGATTCGGTCTTCAGAATATATGCCAAATTCATCACTTTTCATCATCTCCATTATTACCATTCTAGCTCAAGCCTCCATCACATTTTAACTGTACTATTGCAGTTACAAATAGTGCAGTTAGGGACTCCTAACTCGTCTTCCCACTCTTGCTGTTGCCTTCCTACACTCTATTTTCCACACAGCAGCTAGAGGCATGCTTTTAAAATGCACATCAGATCTTGTTCGATCAAAACCCTCCAGTGGGGTGAAATACAAAGTTGTCACCATGGTTTACAAGGCCTATCTGACCCAGCCTTCAGTTGCCTCTCTGAGCACATCCCTTCACACTCTCCCTCCATCACTCTTCCCCAGCCACCTTGGGCGTCCTTGCTGCTTCTCACATACCCCAATCCTACGCCCACCTAAGGTCCTTTACTGTTCTTTCTGCCCAGAAAGCCTCTTTCTCCAGATTGTCTCGTGACTATTACTTCCTCACTTCCTTCAGGTCTCTGATTAAATGTCACATCCTCAGAGAAGTCTTCCCTTCCCTGACAGCTGTTTGAAATAATACTCCCATAATCCCACTCCTGGATATACAAAGGAATTGAAATCAGTATGTAGAAGAGATACCTGCATTCGTATGTTTATTGCAGCGCTATTCACAATAGCCAAGATATGAAATCAACCTAAGTGTCTGGCAAGGGATGAGTGGATAAAGAAATGTGATACACACACACACACACACACACACACACACACACACACACACACACACACACACATATCCACAATGGAATACTACTCAGCTGTAAAAAAAAAAGAGGGACATCCTGTCATTTGCAGCAACATGAATGAACCTGGAGGACATCAGGCTAAGTGAAATAAGCCAGGAAAAACAAATACCAAATGATCTCACTTAAAAGTAGAACTCACTGAAATAGAGAGTAGAATGGTGAATACCAGAGGCTGAGGTTGGGGAGGGAATGGGGAGATGCCATTCAAAGGGTACAAAGTTTCAGTTAGGCAGAATAGGTTTTGAAATCTATTCCCAGCGAGGTGACTATAATTAGTAATAATGTATCGTATATTTCAAAACTGCTAAAATAACACCCCACCACTCCCATCCTCACTCCTTCATTCTATCATGTAGTCCCTTACCTTGCCTTATTTTCCTCATAGTACTTATTTGCTACCTAAAAGATACTTGTTTATCGTCTATCCCTGCTAGAAAGGCCAGGGAGCTTTGTCTGTCTTGCTCACTGCTTTATCCCTCATCACCTAGAACAGTACCTAGCAGGCAGTTGGCCCTCCCTGAATTTGCCAAATGAATGAATAAATGTCCCCCAAAGACATGTGGATGTCCCTCAGCATAACTGTTGCATTTCCTGACTGCCAGACTGTATGGAATTAAGCAGGGGGCTAGAATCCAAGGAGCACCCTGGAAAGGCTGTTTCCAGTATTTGCTAATCTTCTTCCTGCTGATTTGTGGGAGAGTTTTCAAGAACTAAAGAGGCTAGCTGATTATTTGGGCATTTCTTACAGAATTGGATAAACAAAGTGGTGCAGAGCCCAGAATCAGAAAGCCAGGAGACCTAGCTTTAATCTCTTACATCTGTATTCCCAAATATTGTAGAAACTGTGGATAAATCATTTTGGAGTGCTGGATATCTTTTCTTCCACACCTAAAATAATATTTGTTATGCAACCCCTTCCTAGGGGCAGGGCATACCATAAGGTGAGTAAGATCATTTCCGTAAACTTTTTAGGATGTTTATTATCAGATGTAATAAAAACCACTATTTAAGTATATCTCACATTAAGAAAATCAAATATATAAAAATTCAATGTATGTTATTACTAAAGAATACTTGCAAACTCCCATAGGCCGAGAGCATTAATAATGGAATTCAATTTACTCAAATTCAATTTATGCCCAGCTTTTTCAGAACACACCAATCACATAGGGAAGCACTTAGTAGGTAATCAATACTTACCTACTTAGTAGGTAATCAATAAATAAGTATTGATTACCTACTAGGTGCAAGGTAATCAATACTTATTTATTGACTCCTTGATCAGTAAGGCAAAGTGTACCTGTACTGGGACATCTTAACCCTGATGTGACAAATGCCAGGTTTTCCCCAGGGATGGAGAACTCACAAGCTCTCTGTTCTTTTTCCAGTCTCCCAAATCTGCCTTCATCAGTGCTGCGAAGAAGGTCAAGCTGAGGTCCAATCCTGTGAAGGTCCGATTTTCTGAGCAGGTGGCAATTGGAAAAACAGATGCAGTAAGTACAGCTTCGGTGCCCTCTCTTTTCAGCTCAGGGCCAAACTCAGCCTGGCTGTTGAGGGCTCATTCTGGCGCTACTCATGGTGGATGGCATTCCAAATGGATTGGAACAGGAGGGTCCCGGTACTGTGGGTGGGGCAGGGGTAGTGAGTGAGGAGTGTGGGGCATTCAGAGAGACCCCGAATGCATTGGGAGGACAAGGAATTCATATTGATCTACCCAGAATTCTCCTGGTGTTGATAAATGTCCATCCCTAACATGATAGCTTACACTTAGAGGAAGTGCTCTGTAAACATCTTTTGGCTACTTGATGGAAACAGAAAGGAAGTAGTGGTTTCCTGAAGATCTCTTCACCTTTAAGTGATGCTGCAACTCTGTGTCTTCACTGGAGAAGACCACGCAGTGATGGGTGAAGCTGCCTAGGGGAAATGATACTGGCTCTCATTAAGGCACCGAGTTTTTATTAGGTACCTGCTGTGTTCCAGCACCACAGAAGAGACAAAATAAATACCTGTTCCCTGCCACTTGGCACCTCTCTGATGTTGGGGGAAATAAGTGTTTCAGATCGAGCCACTATAGAATCCACTACTGGAAGGTATCATTTCCAGCACATGTTGATAGCCCATGCTATGCAGCTGCCAGTTTGGGAGGGGAGGAGGTGCTGGCCAGCCGCAGTGTTTCTCACTGTTTTATTGAGTTTCCATGCAGTCAGCTGTCTGCTCCAGATGTGCAAATGAGAAAAGGTGGGTGGAGAGCAGAAAGATGTGTGTTAGGCAGTCGTGGATTCTGGCCCAGAGTCCCCCAGAAATCTGCGGAAGTTGGTGATATCCCAGTGGGGGTGGAGGGGCTAGCTGGAGCTTACAGGCTCTTGTGTGCTTTTGAAGACTGCGGTGGGCAGGTCTGTCAGGGAACCCCTGACATTTATGTTGTGGGGCACAGCTGCAGTTGTTGAGAGAAGATGGAAAGCCCAGAGTGAACAGGGAAATCAGCAGGATGCCAGGAACTTCCATAGTTCTTTGAGGCAGAGTCACTCAGAAGAAGGGACAGAGGACATGAGTGTCTTCCATTTCCATTTTCCTGTCTCTCATCTCCAAACTAAGCCCATGCTTTCCCCTATTTCTGTACGAAGGTTGGCAAGCCCAGGGGACTACAGGACCCCACTGGACAAGCTGTCTGATTCATGTGAATCCTAGTAGAAAAGGGTGAAGAGAAATGGGGGTTGGTGAGCAGAAAGGAAAGGGAGCCATAGGGAGTCCCTGCAGATCACCGTGAAAGGCCCAGATGAATATGACCTTACGTTGGAAAGTATGGGCAGGAGCATCCTATCCCACCTCAACACCGCAGAGTAATTAATCAAGGCCAGGCCACTCCATGAAGAATTTCTCTCCCCGCTTCCCTTCTCTCCCCATCCCTCCTCTCCTCTCACCTCCCATCTCTTCCTCCCATTCTGCTCTCCCTTCTCTACTCTCTCCTTCCTCCATCATGACTCCCCTCTCCATACTTCACAGCTAGGCCACAGGCAGAATCAAGCCACTGCTCCCATCTAATCTGAACACAAATGTCCCAGAGTAGCTAGGACCCACCCAGAGTTACTTCTCTCTCCTGGACAGGCTATCAGGCATGGTGAAAGGCTCTTGTCTGGGAGAGAGACACATCAATCTTCCAACTCTCATTATGCTCAAACAGCTGCCGAATGTCACAACAGCATCCCCCTCCACACTGCTGCCAGCGTGGGCCATAACAGCCTCATCACTGATTGGAACCAGGGGGAGTCCAGGCCCAGGTGACTCCAGCCTGCCCTATCATCCCTTTTCCTTCGTGTTCCAAAGCTTTATTAAGCAGCTGGAGCAAAAATAAATCCTGTGGGCGTTCCTTGCCAACTCTATTTTTAAACAAAATCAATTAAGTAATTATCTGAGTCCAACCCAGTGTGCTAAATAAAACTTGCCACTGCTGAGCGTCATCAGCCCAGGGATCCAGGGCCTTTGGGCTTGGTAGGAGTGAGGCATCTCAGAATCAGGAAGAGGATCAGGGAGTCACACTTTTCCAATTTTATATCCCATCACTTCCCACTTTGGCTTGACTCCAGCCAAGCTTGACTCCTGGCTCCTCACCAACACCAGCCACACCCCAACTCAGGAGGACTACTTGTTCCTGCTTTGTCCATGACCCATGACAGTCCCTGACAGATCTGAATTGTTCTCCTCTGACTTCTCTAATAACACACTCACTGTCTCCTTCAAAATTAAAATCCAACTTTCCTTATCTAGGACCCTTTAGCCATCTTATACCCCTTGGTTTGTTTCAGTTGTTTAATATGTGTGGATGCCAGGTCGTTATAACAAGAGTGTTAAGATTGGACTCAAGTCCTCTATTTTTGCTATAGCCTTCATGGAAACTTAGACTAGTGCTGAGCATACAGTGGAGGCTCAAGGAATGCCCATTGGATTAAGGAATCTGCCATCTACGAAACTTTTCAGTTCCTGTAGAACCGATGTTGTTGACTCAGGGAGATGGTTGAGAAGAGTGTACTCATTCAAGTAAGCACATATTAAGCACCTGCTGCTCATTCATTCAACCAGCCATTTATTAAATACCAACTGTGTGCCAAGAACTCTTTAGTGTTGGGACTACAAAGATAGATAGGACATGGTCATCATGCCCTGGATTCATCATTTGATTGTGAAAGACAAATATCCTTCAAAAATATAATAAGAGCACTGTAAGAGGTATATATGAGTTGCTATAGGAATGCACGGGAAGACCAGGTTCAAGCATCTGATGATACTGGACCATGGCTTTACAGAATACATATTTGAGATAGGTTCTGAAGGATGAATAGGAGTTCGCCAAGGAGAGAAAAAGAAAGGCTGAGGGAACAGCCTTTATTTAATGAATTTGTATTGAGAACTTAACATGTAACACTCTACAAATAAAGAAACCTCTATGCCAGGAAAACTTTTGCTAAGGAGTTAGCAGGTGCTCAGAAATAGGCCTTGCCAGTGGTCTTCAATCAGGACCAATACTGCCCACTCCTAAGGAGCTTTTGAAAATGTCCGAGGGTGTTTTGGGACATCCCAAAGATTTGGTGTGCTACTGGCATTTCATGTCTCAGGGTCAGACAGTCCCTGGACGATGAAGAATCATCAGAAGTATGGAGGCATGAAAGAGGCATGGGTACCAAGGATAAATGAAAATACCATGAAAGGGGCATGGGTACCCCTGGAGAGGTGAGCAGGGACCAGGTCAGAAAAGGCCTAGGGTGCCATGAGGAAGGAGGAATGGCAGAGCAAAGGCATGAACAGGGAAGTGATCTTGACTTGTAAAGGGCCTAGTGGAAAGTGAGGTATCAGGAGATAAGATCAGGTGAGTGAGGTAGCCTTTGAAGGAGGCCTTTCATCAACCTTGCAGGGAATGTGTTGTGGCCTCCATGGACCAAGCACTGCTCTAAGCAGTGAAGATTTCAACCACATAGAATGCAGGTGCACCATGATGTCAAATGAAGGGTGAGCTTTTGATTGGCCCAGTGTCTTCTTGGAGAATTTGTTTGTGGTCCCCATGTAACATTATTGATCTGTTCTTTCCTCTGTCTCTTTGTCCTCCTACACCTCTGGCTCCCTGTCTCCTTCACCTTTTCTCTCTTTCTTTCCACATCCTCCTCTGACTTCCCTCCTTCTTCTAAATGAACTCTTCTCCTTGTCCTTTACCTGCTTGTCCACAGAAAATGATGAAGAAGGAAGCTCTCCTCCTCATTCCCAACGTCCTGAAGGTTTTCTTAGAAAATGGGCAGATCAAATCATTCACATTTGATGGCCGGACCACTGTTAAGGTACACACTGAGTTTCCTCTCCCAGGTCAGCACTGCCAGCTCCTGAGTACACATAACTGTTTGTCCTGTATTCCTCTGAGTCTAAACGTAGCTACTTCCTGCCGGAGAAGAGTAGCTTTTAAGCTCCCAATGCTTGTGAGCACAAGGCTACAAAAATGCACAGTCCTCAGATGAGGGTGATGATGGAAATATGCATGCCCAACTGCCTGCTAGTCACTGTTAAACTGTGTCTGTGCACATCTACTTGTGAACTGCTTTGTGTTCATGTTTCACCGTCCGGGACTCTTAGGAACAAGGAACGTGAGGATCATTAAACTATTTATAAAACAAAAGTGACTTATGTTGATATAATAACACCTATGCAAGTTTACAACAGAAATGAACAAACACAATCTCTTGTGAGATTAGCTTAGCCATGCCCTGTTTTTTAAATAACCAGATCATAAGCAGTGAACCACGATTTGAAAAATCCAGCCATAGCCCCTTTGGCTATTCTTTTCACAGGAAGAGCAGTTACTGAGCTGTGATTTTTAACAGCTCAGCCAGGTGTCAGAAAGTCGTAGTGATTCTCTTAGTCCTGAGGAGTAGAGGCAATAATACGATTAACCCCCAGATTCACTCTGCCCTGGGACAGAAATGTCTGTTACTACTACTTCTGGACTCGCTCCGGAAAAAGAATGCCATTCCTAGAATGAATGTTTTAAAGCAATCGGTGCTATCTGTACTGCTAGACAGCTACAGTGCCAGATAAAATATATTGGCACACAGGTGTCCTGGGGTTCCCATACTGGGACCAAGACAACCCTAGAAATAAAGAAAACTCTGGGCTCCAAGACTTTGGCTAAAAGGAGTTATCAGGTGCTAAAAGGAGTTATCAGGAGACTTGCCAGTGGTTTTCAACCAGAGACAGTGCTGCCCATTCCTGGAGAGTTTTTGGAAATGTTGGAGAGCGTTCTAGGTCATTTCATTGATTTGGTGTGATACTGGCATTTAGTATCTCAGGATCAGAGGTGGTAAGTGTTCTACAGAGAGTAGGACAGTCCCTGAATGAAGTGTTATCCAGCCCAAAGTGCTGGTAGCACTCTAGTTGCAATACACTGTGCCTAAGACCTGGATTGGTCCCCCAACAGGACCTAGAACAAAAATATGCTCCTTAGGGTGCCATGGAATGGTCTCTTGGCTATTAAAGGTCTCAAGCTATGGGGAGGGAGCATTGAAATTAGGCCACCCAGAGGACATCCAAATGTCTCTCCTTCAGATGTGGATATGTCTTTGTGTCCAAATCCTCCTTGTTGTTTATTCATGGGTTGATATGTTCATTATAGAGTCTGTCTTTACACTGGAGCACTTATTGCCCTCTCCTTCCCTTTGGAGGCTTCTTTGAGGTCCTCCCACTGCACACCATCACCACCATTGTGACTTCCAGATAGCCCTAGCCTTCCAGGACAGCAGTATTCCTTTTGCTCATGATCTCACTCTGACTTCAGGAAGGGTGTGCTGGCTATTTATTGGAACTTTGATAAGCTGCCAAGCCACTTGTCCCAAAGAGGTACCTGGGTGAATTGACAGTCTGGCACGGGGGCCATTACACTTGTAACACCAGTTGGCAATTGCCAGCTTGGCTGTCCACAATCCCAATGCAGCCGAACTGCAAAGAAAACCTCATCTGTCCCTGACAGAGCTCCAGCAACACTGGTGCCTCTGTGACTACTTGGATGACACAAAGAGGTTCTCTCAAGTACCCACCAGTTTCCAGCCTAACTTGAATGACTGAACATCTTTCAGTGTTCACTGGAGGGCTTGTTTGACAACCCTGGTTGTAAGGGAACTTCACATTCCCAAGCCTGATTCTTTCCAGCCCTTGGGTTCTGAGAGATGCTGACTCCATGAACACACACACTGAAGCCCAGTGTATAAGCTAAAGTCACAGTAAATAGGAGGCAGAAGTCTCAAAATTGACATTTGGGCAGCCCCCACCAATATGTTTCTAAATACCTTAATACTAAAAGTAGGGCAGCAGAGCAGACAGAATCCAGAAGTAGCCAGATTTATGACTGTACACAAGACATATGACATAGTTCTGCATGGATACATTTTTCAAGTTACTAAATGGATCATCTGCAAAAGCCAGCTATGGTCAAAAATGAACATTTTTCCAGTAACTCAAGTCATTTGATTTAGATTATGAATCCAGAAATAGTGTACTTTTAAATCATATAAATGTAGCTTTTGCTTTTGTTAATTCCTAAGTAAAGTTGACAGACAAACCTGAACAGATATTCTGACTTATGAGAAAAAGTGATGGAAGAACCAACACAGTGCCTGGCACTTAATAAGCATTCAGGATGTTGAATGGAAGGAGAGAGAGAGGGAGGAAGAGACATGACCTTCTTTTGCCATGTGCCTGGCCAGGTGAAATTCAGAAACACCTACCTCCACCCTCTGATCCTTTGATGTTCCCCAGGGCCAGGGCCTCTGAGAAGCACTTATGGTTCATTTTACTCATCCTGGAGCACAGTGCCTGGGCTACCATAAAGGCCAGTGTCTCAGCCTTCTCCCCAGGACTAACTTTCCTGATGTTCAACCTCCTCTCCCATATTCTAAGCTCTAAGCTTAGAATAGCTTAGAGCCAGAATGCATCGCCCTCTCAAGGCTCATTTATTTGTTTGTGTTTTTGTTTGTTTTTGACATAGGAGTCTCACTATGTTGCCCAGAATGGTCTCAAACTCTTGGCCTCAAGTAATTCTCTCCCCTCAGCCTCCCAAAGTGCTGGGACTATAGGCATGAACTACAGTTTTCAGCTCTTAAGGCTCTTTTCTCTTCCATAGGATGTGATGGTTACATTACAGGACCGTCTTTCCCTGAGGTACATTGAGCACTTTGCTCTTGTCCTTGAGTATGCTGGGCCAGAACAGAATCACAAGTTTCTGCTTCTCCAGGACAAGCAACCTCTGGCTTATGTAAGTAACTCCCTTTTCCTGACTTGATAACTTTGCATGTGGCCTCTGCTAGAGAAGAGGACCCAAGGCACTCCCTGCCTGAGAAATTCATAATGATGTGCTCAGCCAGTTCCCAGAAGTCACAGTTCTAACCCAAAGCAGGTACTACCCACCTCCAGAGGGGTTTCAGGAATGCTCTTTGTGGCCTAAGAAGGACATGAGGATCATTAGTCTTGGCTTCTAAAGGGAAGAGCATGGGGTGGTGATTCACTTCGTGGCATCCAGAATGCTGAGTTGAGGAGCAGTGGCAAGTTTCCTGTCTCCTGGAAACCCCACTTGCTAGGCTTTTCTGCTTCCTGGGAAGAAACTTGGCCTTTGGGATGTAGGCTGTAATACAGAAGGGTCAGAAAATGGAATCTGGTGGGAGCAGGACAAGTGGAAAGTGGGAATGAGCTGAGTAGGGCCAAAAATAGGCAGCATGTCAACCACACCACCTTCCAAGGTAAAGCAGGAAAAAATGTTTGGTTTTCCCAGCCCTTGCCATATGGAAAAAAGCTGGGGAGATCCAGGATTACTGGATAGCATTTCATCAACGGTGAAGCACCAAGATTTGTCAGAGAGGCAACCAAGGCCAAGGAGTATTCTCAGCTAGGGCGGGACAGAATTGGAGAGGAACAGTTGGGAAGAAATACCTTTTTAGAACCTACATGAAAGCCAAACAAATACCAAAAGCAGACACAAAAAAATGAAAGGATTTTTGGAAAGAAGATTTTTCAAGTTTAGGTCTCAGCCAAATGCAATCCAGAGACTCACGAGTGGGAAGGAAGGGTTGTAGGCGTCCTGCTTGGAAGGAAGCCTAAGCATCTCCCCAGCTCCCAAGCAGTCCTTTGAATTCAAGTGGTATATACCAAATGGGATTTTAAGCTTTATTATAAAAAAAGTCAAACATACACAAAAGTAGAAGGAATATAGTATAGTGAACCCTCTTACCCATTCCCAGCTTCAACAATTACCCAATATATTGCCAACTCGTTTTATCTATACCTTGAAATGAGATTTTAAATCTTTATTTGGCTTCTAATCAGCAATTTACTCTGCTTGAGTCTGAGCCCCTCCGCAAGATAAAGGCATGAGTCCCACAAGCAGAAAAGTCTGAAAAGTTCCCAGGAGCTCTCTCTTCCTACCTAGTGTCTCGGGCCTTAGAGCCAATTGTCAATAAAAGTTATGCCCTATATCATTTACTTGAAAATTCCTGTTACTTTGGGTCAGAAGAGCTGAAAAGTCCTGGCTTCTTATCACTTTCCTCTGAGGGTAATTGAAATCAGCCAGGTGGGAGACAGGTGGGGAACAACAGGCTAGCTTGGCCCCAAGCCCCACCTCAAGGAGCCACTGAGCTGACTGCCCACCACCCAGCCATTGATTCCAGATCTCTTCCTCTCACCTCTCATCCCTGGAATTCAGGTGGTACAGCGGACACACTATCACGGAATGAAATGCCTCTTCCGAATAAGCTTCTTTCCCAAAGACCCTGTGGAACTGCTGCGTCGGGATCCTGCTGCTTTTGAGTATCTATACATCCAGGTAGAGTCTGGCTTGGGGTTACACAGACAGACAGACCAATGGACACACAAGCAGGCAGGCTGTTCTGCCATCACAGTGAAGTTGCTATGTAAGCTTTTTCAACCTCCAGGTAGCTCTGAAGGCCTTTTCCTTTTCTGCTACTATTGTAGGCTGTGACCACATTGGTTGGCCTCGTGACCTGAGCTGGTGGCAGCACAAAGTCCTATTTGCCCACTCATATCTCATTAGTTTTCAGAAACATGCAACCCCAATAACTCTCACAGGATCCCAAGATTTAACAAGCCCATTTGGGTTTCAGGGAGTCCCAACCTCCAATACCTAGTTCCAGTCTGGAGATAATTTCTAATGTAGTTCATCCAGAAACATTTACTGAGCACTTACTTTGGGCCAGGACCTGAGCTAGATACTGGCAATCAGAGGTGAATAAAGAACTGTCCCAGCTTACTAGAGCTCATATGTGTACAAATAAGTATGACAGCAGCAGGGTGCAATGTCAATGAGGGTACCCAGGAAACATTTTTTTTCAGCACTACATGGGAGAGAGACAGTGATGATTTCATAAAGGAAGTGATATATGCATGTTCTTAGCCTTGAAGGATGAATGGAAGTTTGCTGTGTAGAGAGATGGAATGGAGGGGACATATTTAAACAAAGTGCATTTTCAAAGGTATGGTGGCACAAAACAGCATGGCATGATGAAAGAACTGCAAGTGATTTATTATGGCTGGAGTACAGGATGTGAGGTAAGAAGCAGCAGGGAATGAAGTTAGAGAGACAGGAAGCAGGTGACGATGGGCTTGGTAGGCCATGACAACCACAGGCTTTATGACTGAGGCCCGGTAATGGTTCTCACCATGTGGTGCCTGGACCAGCAACATCAGCTTGAACTGAGCCCTCGTTAGAGATGCAAATTCTTGGGCCCCAGCCCAGTTCTGCTGAATCAAAACTCTGGAGGTGAAACCCAGCACTCTGTTTTAACAGGCCCTCCAGAGGATTCTGATGCCCAAATGACTTTGAGAACCACTGCTTTAGGACAGTGGTTCTTAACCCTAGTTGCACATTAAAATTATCTTTGGAAAAGATAATTATCTTTGGAAAAATGCTCTGCCCTACCCAAGACCAATTAAATCAAAACTGATGAGAGTAGAGTCCAAACATTGGCATATTTTTTAAATTCCTAAAGTGATTCTAATGTACAGCCAAGGTAAAGAAATTCTCCTGGAGGATAGGAGGGCAGAAATAATGAAAGGAAAAGAATAGCATGGTCAAGTGAGCAATTTCAACAGATCATAGTGTTGAAAAGTACACCAGCTAGGTAGCTATGGAAGTTATCTGGAGAAAATGATGAGGGCTGGAACCAGGGCCGTGATGAAGGGGGTGGGTTGGATTTCCAGAGAAATTTAAAAGGTAGAATCGGTAGATGGTGGCACCTGGGGAGGTGCTATAGCTATTGTGGTTATCCTTTCTGACCCTTCTGACAACCTCAAATGTTAGGAACATTTCTCAAACAGCTTCAAGTTCATTTGCCAGCCCTCTAGGGCACACCGACTTGTGGTTGCTCTGTGAATTGTATAAATTTAGTTCTCATTTTGTTTGCCCTGAATTTCTTAATTTAAGCTTCTAGACATTGCCTTGGTTCTAATATTTTGGAATTTAATGTCAAGACCATATCCACCCTATCTCTCCCTTTAACGATGCTATGAAATTCAGCTATTTCTTCTTTTTTCTATTTAACAGTTTTATTGAGGTCTAATTCACATATAAAAAACTGTACATATTTTAAGTACTCAATACAATATGTTTTGACATTTGTTTATACCCACGAAATCATTACCACAATCAAAATATTGAACATATTCAGCACCCCTAAAAGTTGCCTCAGGCCCCTTTGTAATTCATCGCCCCCTCCCCCAAGCCCAGGCCACCACTGACTTGCTTTCTGTCACTATAGATCAGTTTACATTTTCTAGAGTTTTATACAAATGAAATCGCATGGTATGTATACTTATTTTGGTCTGACTTATTTGGCTCAGCATAATGATTTTGATACATATCCATTTTGATAATCGATCCATATTGTTGCATGTATCAATAGTTCATTCCTTTTTAGTGTCGAGTAGTATTCCATAGTATGGATGTGCCAGAAATTTGTTCATCAATTCACCTGTTGATAGACATTTAGTTTTTGCCCAGGTTTTAGCAATTATAATAAAGCTTCTAAGAACATTCATGTACAAGTCTTTGTATGGACATATGCTTTCATTTCTCTTGGGTAAATACCTAGGAATGGAATGGCTTGATCATACAGTAGATCTATCTTTCTTTAATTTTTTAAGGAATCTCCAGTACTGTTTTCCAAAATGATTGTACCATCTTTCATTCCCACCAGCCATGTATGAGAGATCCAGTTTCTCTACATCCTTATCAGCACTTGGCATTTTCTTTCCTTTCTTTTTTTTTTTTTTTTACTTTAGTCATTCTAATAGTGTGTAATGGTATCTCATAGTGGCTTTCATTTGTATTTTCCTAATGACTAATGGTGTTGAGCATCTTTTTTTGTGTTTACTTGATGCCATGCATTTTCTTTGATGAAGTGTCTGTTCAGATCCTTTGCCTACTTTTTTATTGAATTGTTTGCTTTCTTATTATTGAGTTTTGAGAGTTTTTAAAATATATTCTGGATGCAAGTTGTTTGTTGTATTTATTATTTGCAATTATTTTCTCTCGGGCTATGGCTTGAATTTTTCAGTCTCTAAATAGTGTCTTTCACAGAGCAAATGTTTGAATTTTGATGAAGTCTAATTTGTTAATCTGTTCTTTTATGGACAGTGCTTTTGGTGTCATATCTAAGAAATTTTTGCTTAACCCAGCGTCATAAAGATGTTTTCCCCTATTTTTTTCTAGTTTTACCTTTTAAGGTTTAACATTTAAGCCTGTAATTCATTTGAGTTAGCTTTCACATGTGGTGCAAAGTATCCATCAACCTTTTGTGGGGGGTTTTTTAAGGGGGGGATCTGGCTATCCAATTGTTTAGCACAATTTGTCGATAAGACTATTCTTTTGTTGTTGTTGTTGAAGTCTCACTCTGTTACCCATATTGGAATGCATTGGCACACTCCCAGCCACTGCAGCCTCGACCTCCTGGGCTCTGGCGATACTTCCGCCTCAGCCTTCCAAGTAGCTGGAACTACAGGCTAATTTTTTTATTTATTTATTGTAGAGACAGAGTCTCAACAGGTTGCCCAGGTGGGTCTCAAACCCGCGAGCTCAGGCAATTCACTCGCCTTGGCCTTCCAAAGTGCTGGGATTACAGGCTGAGACACCAAGCCCAGCCTGAAAAGACTATTCTTTCTCCACTGAATTTTCTTTGCACCTTTGTCAAAAATCAGTCATCTATATATGTGTGAATCTATTTCTGAACTCTCTATTTTGATCCATCTATCTCCTTGTCTATCCTTATGCCAACATCATACTGTTTTGGTTACTGACATTTTATAATAAACCCTGAAATCAGGTAGTATTTGTTCTCCAACTTTGTCCTTTTTCAAAGTTGTTTTGACCATTCTAGGTCCTTGGCATTTCCATGTGAATTTTAGAATCAGCTTGATACTTTCTGCCAAATCCTGCTGTGATTCGGACTGGAATTGTGTTGAATCTATAGATTAATTTGGGGAGAATTGACATCTTAACAATATTGAGTCTTCCAACCCATGAACACAACATTTCTACATTTAATTAGGCCTTAATTTTTTCAGCAGTGTTTTATAGTTCTCAATTAATGTCTTTCACATATTTTGTCAGATTATATCCCTATGATTTTGATGCTTAATTTCATTTTCCAATTGTTTACTGCTAGCATATAAGTACAATTGGTTTTTGTATATTATATCTTATATCCTGCAACCTTGCCAAACTCGCTTATTACATTTGACCCTCCATATCTGCAAGGTTCATATTCACATGTTTTGAATATATATATATATATATATATATATATTCTTTTTTTTTTGAGTTGGAGTCTCACTCTGTCGCCCAGACTGACCTGCTGGGCTCTGGCGATCCTTCCGCCTCAGCCTTCCGAGTAGCCGGAATTACAGGCGCACATTACCACACCCGGCTAATTTTTTGATTTTATTGTAGAGATGAGGTCTCGCCTGCCCAGGCGGGTCTCGAACCCACAAGCTCGGGCAATCCACTCACCTCAGCCTCCCAAAGACGCAGGATTACAGGCTGAGCCACCGAGCCCGGCTGAAAATATTTTTTAAAAATTAAAAATAACACTATAACAACAGAAAAAACACAGTATGACTATTTATATGCCATTTAAATTTAAATCTTACTGGGTATTATAAGTAATCTAGAGGTGCTTTGAAGGATATTGGAGAATTTGCATAGGTTATATGCAATACTATATCATTTTATATAAATCATTCATAAATTTTGGTATCTAAAGGGGTCCTGGAGCCAATCCTCCATGGATACCAACATACAACTGTAGGTCTAATAGTTTTGTGGGGGGAGGATTGTAGATTCTATGGAATTTTCTACATAGATGATCATTGATGTTATATTCCTTTTTACTCTCTCCTATACTATAGTGGTACCACTGTGACTTCTTAGTCCTTTAGTCTATCCTGGTTCCACCTCAGCAAAATGGGCAAAATGGGCAACTGGGCTAACCAAGGATGACTTATTGATAGCTGGGGCTATGACCTGCAGAATTTGGGGGTTATCATAACCTTGGCCAGCAGTTCCAAGGTGCCTCCTCTAGGATAGCGTAGGGAAGATTGACTCAATGTTTTTGTCATTCAGACCCCAGGGAACAGAATGTCTGCCCCATTCCTGCAATCTGTCTCTCACCCTAGGCTTCTGGGCCAGAGCCTAAGAGGCCTTCCCAATGTCCTTCTTTCCTCTACCTTACAGGTAGAGGAACCTTGTATGGCTGGGGGGCAGAGTATAGCCCCTGAGAAAAAGTGGGAAGGTCTCATGTGACAGGAGAAAAGAAAAGGAGTGGTGCCATGCCTCATTTTTACAATGAACTGGACTTTTTGTCCACTTGTGCCTTGCCATTGTGTACACCTGTCATTGAGAAGAAGGCGATCCAATATCTGCTGAATGAAGCAAATAGCGTCTCTGAGACCAAAGGTGCCACTGTTATCTCTTCCCTAGGAGCAGCACTTTCCTCTTTCCTTTGATCTAGCATGCCTTCCTGATACCATGATTATTTTATGAGATGTAAGGGAGTAGATCAAGGGATGGGGAGGGAGCATCTCCTTTAACTGATGGGTTTGGACTGCCCTCTCTCACAGAGTCGAAACGATGTTATCCGAGAACGCTTTGGAATGGACCCCAAGCCAGAGATGCTTTTGGGCCTTGCTGCCCTCCACATCTATATCACTGTCTCTGCCACTCGACCTAGTCAGAAGATCTCGCTCAAGAATGTGGAGTGAGTTGTGCTGGGGCCCTTCGGGATCGGGACAGATAGTTGTGTAGGGAAAAGGTACACTGGTTAAGCTTTGCTGTGCTTTTCAGAAATGTAGGGCATGATGGGAGTAAGAACTCGAGTTTCTCATACCTAGATCGTGATACCCTAGAACTATGGCTTCTACTGGGGTACTATGGCCAATGTTATTCTCCTGTCCCCATCCCTCTTTCTCTTTCTGTTAGTCTCTGTCACCTCTCAGATTCAGTCAGTTTTGGCCTTACCATCTTCTTCTCTCTGTCCCACATTGTTTTTCTCACTAATATATTACTTTTCTTCTGCTTTTAGGAAGGAGTGGGGCCTGGAACCCTTTCTTCCCCCCTCCCTCTTGCAGGGCATCAAAGAGAAGAACCTGCGGAAATCTCTTTCTCAGCAACTGAAGGCTCACCAAACACATCCTTCCTGTGGCACCAAGGTACCCAGAGAAGGCCACTGGGAGCCATGCTCAGGCACTGCTGGCCACAGAGGGATTCTGGGTTGTTTCCCAGCAGGCTCTGGTCCTCTGGGGTTTCTCACCTCTTTTTGACTCAGCTTGGCCAGGTATGGGGGTAATTATAGAGAGCCTGAGCCTCCCCAGAGACAGCTCAGTGACACATCACTCATTGAGAGAGTTCAGGGTCCTTAAAGCAAAGGGGCCAAGATGCAGGAGAAAATAATTATCAGGTCCTTTTACTAATTAGTCAATGCTGATTGAGCACCTGTTATGTGGAAAGCATTGGACCCTGGGGAGGCATGTTTTCTATGGAAATGACTGCTCTCTCAATAGCTTTTTTT
>NW_007259569.1:116608-119051 GCF_000164805.1 Carlito syrichta | reverse complement strand
TTTTTTTTTTTTTTTTTTTGAGTTGAAGTCTCACTCTGTCATCCAGGCTGGAGTGCAATGTCACGCTCAGGGCCACCGCAGCCTCGACCTGCTGGGCTCAGGCAATCCTTCCAAGTAGCTGGAACTACAGATGCACACCATCACACCCAGCTAGTTTTTGTGATTTATTGCAGAGACAAGGTCTCACCAAGTTGCGCAGGCTGGTCTTGAGCCCCCGGGCTCAGGCAGTCTTCTCACCTCGGCCTCCCAAGTAGCTGGAACTACAGACACGTGCCACCGTGCCCGGCTAATTTTTAAACATTTTTTATAGAGAGTCTCACTATATTGCCCAGGCTGGCCTCGAACTCCTGGCCTCAAGTGATCCTCCCACCTCATCCTCCCAAAGCATTGGGATTACAGGTGTGAGCCACTTGTCTGGCCTGGACTTTTATCTTCCAGAATTCCATATGCCAGAACTTAAGCCCAGGAATTCGCGGTTATGATGAGCTATGATCATGCCACTACACTCCAGCCTGGGCAACAGAGTGGGACTCTGTCTCTAAAAACAAACAAACAAACAAAAGAAAGCTCAACTTGGAGGTGGGGTGGGGAGAGTTAGGGGAACGAGGCTTGACCTGGAAAATGGACCAGCAGGCATAGTGAGGAGGGCTCAGGTCAGTGCCTCCACCTTCTAGTGCTCTGAGAGGGACTCCCACTCCCTACAGGCCCTTCTCGGGCTTCTAAGGCTCAGTTGGCTTGTGCTTCCTGCCCAGAAAGCAGGAGGGTGGTGAAAGGCATTAGAATCTGCATGCAGATGTAGACACGGGACACAATCGCCCCCATATATTCCACCCATTCCAGATTCCTTGCATTACCAACTAGCTTCCCTTTTAAGATGTAAATTTCCCCGGAGAGTTAAGCCATTCCCACCTTGCTGTGCATATTTAATCAGATTGTTTTCTTCTCAGCTGAGAGCATCAGTGCTCACCACCATCAGCTCCTCAGCTAACATTTTTTCAAGGAACCCCAGTGCTCAGGCTGGGTATTGGGATGGGTGTGGGGAGTGGGAGGAAGAATTTGCCAGGCAGGGCTATCCATCTGTACAAAGGCCCATAGATATAAGAGACCATGATGCAAGGAAAGAAATACAAGCAGTTCAGCTTAAGCAAGTACGGAGAATGCAAGAAATGAACAGGAGTGTAGCAAGAGAAGAGGCTGGAGAGCTTGGCAGGAGCCAATGTGCCAAGGAAAGGGGCTTGTGCTTCATCCTGTAGGGAGCTAGGAGCCACTGATGGGTTTTAAGCAAGAAGCTGATGTGATTAAACTTATGTTTTAGGCTGGGTGCGGTAGTTCACACCTGTAATCCCAGCACTTTGGAAGGTAGAGATGAGAGGATTGCCTGAGCCTAGGGGTTCAAGACTAGCTGGGGCAAATCGGCGAGACTTCGTCTTTACAATAAATTTTAAAAATTAGCTAGGCATGATGACGTGTGCCCAGTTCCAGTTGGAAGGCTGTAAGTTCCAGCTGGGAGGTTGAGGTAGAAGGATCACCTGAACTCAGCAGATCAAGGCTGCGCTGGCCATGAGTGTGCCATTGCACTCCAACCTGGGCACTGCATTCCAGCCTGGGTGACAGAGTGAGACTCTGACTCACCAAAAAAACCACAAAAAACAAACAAAAAAAACTTCTGTTTTAGGATGCTCCCTCTAACAATGTATGGAGGCACTGAGGGAAAAGAGGGTAACCTGGCTGATACCCTGACACAGGTGGGAATACCGAGGCAATGGCTATGGGGCTAAAGAGGGGTGGATAAATTGGAGAAATCATCATTTCAAGATGATTTGGTGACTGGTGGCCCTCTGATGACAGTATGGAGGAGTCCAGGATGACTCAGAGGTTTCTGGGCTAATTGCCAGACAGGTGCTGATAGAAACCAGGAATGCCAGATGAAGATCAAACTTGGAGCTTAGGTGTACTCAGATTTAAATGTATTGAATGGGACCCCTAGCCAGGGATGACCAGTAACTAGGTGACTCTAAGGGTCTGAAGGATCTCAGGAGGGAGGTATAGATTAGACAGGGTATCAGAGTTGGGGAAAGTGTTGGAATTAACCCAAGAACAAAATGAAGAAGCAGGATACTTTAGGAATGAGGATCTGGAGGTAGGAGAAGAGTTTAGAGAGGGAGATGGAATGCTAGAGGGAAGAGCTGTCCGAACTGGAACCTTCCTGCAGTTTTACACAGGGTCTCCTCACAACCCTACAGTGTTGCTTGCTTACTAGTGCCTGTCCCAGGATGTTGAGACTCCTCTCTCTGAACATAGGTTTGCTTTTCCTGTGCTCCTCAGCTACTCATATTTCTGGGTGGGTTGTTTCCACAGGGCTCTGCAATTCAGGCAAAGCTCCAGTATCTTCGAATTCTGAATGAACTTCCGACCTTCACGGGTGTTTTGTTCAACACTGTGG
>NW_007259569.1:87731-116446 GCF_000164805.1 Carlito syrichta | reverse complement strand
GGGGAGGAAGCCCTTTGTTGGCTCTTGTCCTTGGGTGGGGGGACAGAAAAGGCAAATATTTCTAAAGGCCTTCGCTCCTCTTCCTCCTCCTATCCTCTCCCCTCCGGTGGTGCTCTAGACCTGTCTCTGATAAAGTGAAAAAGTAGGAGGGGTATTTGTTTTCAGTATCCTTTCATGATCCTTTGTGTCCTTCTTCCTCTCTTGGGAGTCAGCAAGCTTTCCCGAAAGGGTCAGATAGTAAATATTTTCGGCTATGCAGGTGAGCCATACAGGCGACTGTGGCAACTACTTGGCATGCTGTCATATCGCGAAAGCAGCCATAGACAATACATAAACAAATGGGTGTGGCTGTGTGCCAATAAGTATTTATAAACACAAAAATTTGAATTTCATGTAATTTCCACATCACAAAACATGGTTCTTCTGATTTTTTTCTCCAACCATTTACAAATGTAAAACACTATTCTTGGCTCCTAGGCCATACAAAAACAGGTGGTGGGCTGGTTTTCCTTACACAGACTCCTGCAATCCCCTACCCTAGTTTTTCTGAGTGCTTATATCTCCTTGCTACATGCCCAGCATCTCCACTGCAGAAAAAAAATGCTCTGAGGCAGGGCACAGCTGATCCCACCCCTAAGACTATGCCCCAGGCTAGTTTATCCTGGTGAAAGGAAATTCAAACCATCTTGCTGGTTGGATCCAGGTGCTTGTCTGGCTCCCAGGAGCACGCTGTCATGTTAGTGCGGCACACTGGTGGAAAGCCACTTATCAAAGTGTCTATTGGCAGACACAAGAGGTTCCTCGGGGTGATGCTAATGCCAGGGAATGGGCCAGCAGAGGGCTCAGGCTTAATCGCTCCAAGGAGTCTGTCAGGACCACTTAAGGAAACCCAATCCATCAGGCCTAGAGGTAGCCATTTACATACTGGCATTGACAGAACACTGAAAGGCTACTGTCTCCCTCCTGCCACTGTCCCCGCACACCTTCAAATCTTTCTTCCACCCACCTGCCACTGCTGAAATTCCTATTGGCCTTTCCTTTAGGTTAAGACTGCTGGAGTGCCTTTTAAAAGGCAGAGATCGGGCGTAATGACTCACGCCTATAATCCCAGCACTTTGGGAGATGGAGGCGAGAGGACTGCCTGAGCCCGGGGGTTCAAGACCTCATCTCTACAGTAAATCAAAAAATTAGCCGGACATGGTGGCGCATGCCTGTAGTTCCAGCTTCTTGGAAGGCTGAGGCGGAAGGATCACCTAAGCCCAGCAGGCCACTGCGGTGGCTGTGAGCATGCCATTGCACTCCAGCCTGGGCGACAGAGTGAGACTCCAACTCAAAATAAATAAATAAACAAAAGACAGAGATCTTCTTAGGGAGAGAGACCCCGTTAAGTGCCCAATCAACGCTTAACACCTTAAGCAGAGTTACTGTATCAGTTTAGCTTTGGCATGGGGTGAAAAGTGCAAGTCCGAGTGATGGTTGGTGCGGGAAGGGTAAAGACCAGACACAGGATATGCCTGTTCAAGACAAAGCACTGGGTGAGGGCCTTGAATGGTGTACAGCAACAAATGGAAAGTCCCTGGGGCTTGGTAGGGGAGGCTGCCCCAAGGGCACCCAAACAGACCTCAACCTGTTTCACGATTTTGTCAGAGGCATCCCTGCTGCTGCCCACTTAATGTGCTGCTGAGGCTAAGATGTTTATTTAGACCAATGAACTGGGATCCTACCATAGAAAAAAGGGGGCTCCCAGACCATTTTCCCCTCAAGGTTGTTCTGTCCTGGCACTGAACCCTGGATAGTTCCAGATCCCCCCCCAGCTGAATTGATCCAACACATATTTTCTGTTTCCGCCTCCTGCCTCTTCTCTCCACTTCCTCCACCTTTCTTTCTGTGAATGCTGCCTGCCACTTGGGCACCAGGACGAGAAACAGTCAGCCACCACTCTCCTGGTGGGACCCCGTCACGGCATCAGCCATGTTATTGACCTCAAAACCAACCTCACCACTGTGCTGTCCGAGTTCAGCAAGATCAGCAAGATCCAGCTGTTCCGGGAGAACCAGGGCGTGGCCCGAGTGGAGACCAGCATCATGGATGCCAAGGTAAGCCCTGCTTTAAGGGGCCACTTCTCTCCAGGAAAAGGCCTTGAGAGCAGAGGGAAAAGTAAACTTGAGAAAGGGAGTTTGAGCCTGTTAGATCAGGTTCAGTAATTCTGAAGTGGTTAAGACCCTGGGACCCCTTCAGGCTCATCTTTATTTCCATTCTCAACCCCCTGTGACATGGTATTTTGACCACATGGTAAGGTTGGCCAGCACTCAGGAAGGCCAGGGCGTGCCAGATCAGCCCAAGACAGTTCGTCAGCATAGGCCAGAGGAATTGGAGAAGCTGGAGCTACCCCCAAGCCGGTGTCCCAATTTTTTTCATGTCATAGCACACATAGAAAATTATATGCTCATGGAACATTGGAGTAAATGGAGAAACTCCATAGACTTTGTGTAGCCCAGGCTCTGCCTGGCTGCCCCAGTGGCTGAATATCATGGCTCATCTCTACCCGTTCTGTGTGCACACTGGTTGGGGGACCCTGCCATAGGCACACATACCTTGAATCATGGAGGAGGGAGTGTCTAAGCATGTGGAAAGAACAGGGGACCTGGAAAGAAGTAGAGCAAACAGAGCCTTGTCCCCAATTCACCTTCCAGGGTCCAGCTCTTCCAGAACCGTAGAACCTTTCCCATAGATCAGCTCCTTTGGACTGGCAAGCAGCTGTCGCCTATGCAAAGTCTGGCAGCCATGGTCAGCCACCCCCTCCACAGCTCTCCTGTTTGAATACCAGTGACCAGTGTGTGTGGGGGGCAGGCCTGCCTGCAAGCTGGTGGAAGCTCTTGGAGGAGGTGCAACTTTCCTTTCTTAAAGGATTTCCCAAGGGAAGATGTTGTTAGCAGATTAAGAGATGGAGTGTTTGCTGTTTCTAAAAGAACAAATTATTTGCTTTATTTTTGTTTTTGTGAAACCCAGAAAGCCTCAATATATTAATTGCACTACCTGTGATTGACAGGATTCCAATTGGTTTAAGAACCTGTTTGAAGCTGATGTTTAATTGGTTTGTGGCTCTTTCCTCAACCAATGGTTGCTTCCCTCCTCAGATGTTGTTGAGTAAAATGCCAAATGGACTGGTAAGGAAGGGAGAAGAAAGACAAGGCATACAGGGGAGATGTGACTTGTGGGGGGCGGGGGAAAGGGGATTTAAAACAGAGAAATAGCTTTCCAACAAAGTCTCTTTCTGGATTCTATGAGTTATTTTCAACTTTGAATTTCCTGGAGGGCTTTAAAAAAAGAAAAAATGCCTGGGTCTTACGAGCAGAGATCATGATTTCATTGGTCAGGGATACAGCCTGGGCATCAGGATTTATTTATTTTGTCAGTTTCCCAGGTGATTGTATAGTACAACCAGAGAACTTACATGTTTGAGACCTGTATGACCAGAGCTCTGGAAGGAAACAGACTGAACACAGGATGAATAGGTGTTGCCTGAGTGAGGAGCACTATGCTTAATTCTAGAAGTGATTCAGCCACAGTTGTAAGCAAGAATGCTACCCTGGAGAGGCTACATTCTTACTGGGGAAACTAGATTCACGAAGACACATGACCTGCTTTAAAAACACACCATCAGACTATGTATAGTGCTCTGAAATCAGACAGATCAGGTTCAAATCCTAGCTCTACTACTTCCTAACTGTATGGACTTGAGAAAGAATCTTAACCTCTCTGAACCTTGATTTTCTCAACTGCAAAACAAGGCACCTATCTCAAAAGGTTGTTGTCAGTATTAAATTAGAAACTGTCCATAAAATGGGCTGAAGTGGGAGAATCACAACATAGCAAGACCCTGTCTCCAAAAAAAAAAGTCTAGGCACAATGGCTCACGCTTATAATCCCAGCACTTTGGGAGGCCGAGGCGAGATGATTGCCTGAGCCCAGGGGTTTGAGACCAGCCTGGGCAACTTGATTAGACCTTGTCTCTACAAAAAGTTTAAAAAATTAGCTGGATGTAGTGGTGCATACCTGTAGCTCCAGCTACTTGGAAGGCTGAGGTGGAAGGATCGCCGGAGCTCAGCAAGTCGAGGCTGAGGTGGCAGTGAGTGTGCCACTGCACTCCAGCCTGGGTAACAGAGTGAGACAACAACTCAAGTAAATAAAGAAATAGGCCGGGTGCGGTGGCTCACGCCTATAATTCCAGCACTTTGGGAGGCCTAGGTGAGAGGACTGCCTGAGCTCACAGGTTCAAGACCAGCCTGGGCAACTTGGCAAGACCTCATCTCTACAATAAATCAAAAACATTAGCCGGGCATGGTGGTGCATGCCTGTAGTTCCGGCTACTTGGAAGGCTGAGGTGGAAGGATAGCCGAAGCCCAGCAGGTCGACACTGGGGTGGCAGTGAGTGTGCCACTGCACTCCAGCCTGGGCGACGGAGTGAGACTCCAACTAAAAAAAAAAAAAAAAAGACTTTTTGTAGAGGGGAGCATCACACTGTGTTACCTAGGCTGGTCTCGAACTCCTGGCCTCAAGCAATCTCAAAGTGTTGGAACTACAGGCTTGAGCCACCATGCCCAGCCAAGAACTATTTTTTACAAAAGCAAATATCAGTAAAAAAAAAAAGTAATATGAAGTAAATATAGATAAATGTGGTGTGGAGCATGAAACAAAAGAACAGGAAGGAGTTAACCAGAACTGGCTTCCCACAAGAGGGTGTTTTAAGCTGAATCTTGAAGTGATAGGCATGAATTAGCAGGGAGAAGTGGGATGTGTTCAAAGGCAAGGAGCAAGCACAGAAATAAGCAAGCCATATGTGCAGGTCGATAAGCATAGTTGCTTGGCTAGAGAGAATAGCAAGAAAAGAGATTGGAGAGATTGGGAGTGGGCAAAAGAAGCCTCAAAGGCCAGCCTAAGGAATTTAGATCGAATGTGTTAGAATAGTGGGGATCCACAGGAGGTGCCTTGAGCAGTGGGGTGACGGAATAAAATCCTGACTTGGGCCAGGGTGCAAGATGGGTCGGAGTAAGGCAAGTGTGCAGACAGGGCAGCAAGGAATGATCATGGCTTTAGTTCAGAAGTGAAGGAATAAGGGTTTGAGCTGGAGGGACAGCAGTGATAATGAGGAAGAAAGAGCAGATGTGAAACACACAGAATCAGTATGATGTGCATGCGTATCTCCCCACGTGCACTACTCTTGCACAGACAGTGCAGATGTCTTATTACACCTAACCCTATTGCCCACCACATGAATCCCAAGGGCACTGAAGAATGGTGCTGTACGCACACCAGAGGCAAGATGGATGATATTATGTCCAGGCACAGTGGCTCACGCCTGTAATCCCAGTATTTAGGGAGGCTGAGGCAGGAGGATTGCTTGAATCCAGAAGTTGGAGGCTGCAGTGAGCTATGATCACGCAACTACACTCCAGTCTGAGTGACAGAGAGAGACCCCCAAATCTTAAAAAAAAAGATGGATGGCATTGTGGAAGGAAAAACAGAATACTGAGGAAGAAAAGATCATCATTTATATTCGACAGCCATTTAATATGAACTTAATGTTGTTGAGAAGCATGCTAAACAATAGAGAATACACAGATTTAAAAAAAAAAAAAAGAAAGAAAAAACCATGTCTCCTTGCCCTCAAGATGCTTACTATCTTATAGAATAGAAATGCACAAATAGGCCAGGCACAGTGGTTCACACCTGGAATCCCAGCACTTTAGGAAGCTGAGGCAGAAAGATTTCTTGAGGCCAGGAGTTCAAGACCAGCCTAGGCAACATAACAAAACTTCATCACTTCAAAAAATTAGCTGACTATGGTGATATGTGTCTGTAGTCCCAGCTACTCAGGAGGCTAAGGTGGAAGGATCACTTGAGCCCAGGAGGTTAAGGCTGCAGTGAGCCGTGATCGTGCCACTGCACTGCAGGCTGGGCAACAGAGTGAGACACTGATAGAAAGAAAGAGAGAGGGAGAGGGAGAGGGAGAGAGAGAGAGAGAAAGAGAGAGAGAGAAGCAATGCACAGATACGTGGTAGACCCAAGGAGATGACCATAGGAAAAGTACCAAGAGAACCAAGAGAGCATTAGGGGAGCACAGAGGAGGACAAACTTCTGGCAGGGGGTTTAAGCAAAGCTTCCTGGAGGTGCTTTATGTCAGCAATATTCGTGGTTACTGAGAGGTACCTCTGGGAAGGAGCAGTGTTTGGGAAACTTCTTACTAGAGAATGGCTTCCCTGGGCTCAGTAGTAGTCTGCCCGCAGAGTCAGGATTGTGCTAGAGCTGGCTTACACAGCACGTCAGAGCCAGTTGGGCACATCTCTCCCAACTCTGGGTTCAGTGCCATAGCGCTGATAGGGTGAATGCAGCCATAGTGGGAGTACGTACACCAGGGAAATTGGCCAGTGCTACAAATTAGCACTTGAAAGAACTGGTTGTGAAATGTATACCGACACACCACTGCATAGGGACCACTGAAGAAAGGCTGTCTGAACATTCTTAACAGGGGACAAGAAAGTTAGAAACCAGACTTGGCCCCTCCCCCCTAGATAGGCCACTCAGGTCTGGGAATATTCTTGAAGGATCTGGTGAAATTCAGATTATTTATTTAAAGTAGTTCTAAGCCCTGACTGTACATTAGAATCATGTGTGAAAAATTTAAAACCACTGGATGCCCAGACTCTTCCTCCTAGACCATTTAAGTTAGAATTTTGGGGAGTAGGGCCCAGGGGCATATAAGTCTTTACCACTTCCCAGGCTATTCTAATTTGTATCTGGCCTAAGAGCCACAAGAAATATTCTGCATTGCCCCAAAATTGGCTGGCTGTGTCCAATTAACCTTTCTCAATGCTGTGGAGGCAAGAACCCAAATGTACCCTCCCCTTAAAACTATCGTCTTGTACTCCTTGCCCCTCCAGGACCCTGGATACCATCCTTTTCCTGTTGGCATGGGTGCTACAGTGACCCAAGGCTACCCCAGGGCCAATCCCCTCTCAAGTTGGCATCCTAAAGTGCTTGGTGCCTGAGAGCTCCCAGGGCACACTGGAAAGAAGATGCAGATGGAGCATGTCAAATTAATCCCTACTGTACCTTCTCCTGGCTGGCTCATTCCTCAAACTTTGTTTTCCTTTCTTCATTTTTCATTTGAAGATGGCCTGGACGTATTTAATTATAGTTTTCACTCAGCTTGCTTGCTCTTAGTGGAGCAAACACGAGATAGTGTTCAAATATCTTTCTTCAAGAGATGGCAGCCTGGGACTAAGACACCACTGAATCATTACCATACCCCATTACAACAGAAGCACATGAGCGGGGAAAAAGAAACCATCAAAGGAATGTCCCACAGGATCTCTTGTGGCCCAGTATGTCTCCTATTCTCATGTTTGAGTTTTATTGCTCTAGTGCTTTCTGTGGGACAAGCATTACATTAGATGTCATGATCATTAAAATCCTATTTAAAATAAAATGTTGTTTTGGAAGTTTCTAAGAAACCTATCCAAACTCTTTGTTTGCCTATGTTTGATTTGATTTCTGCCTCTGTTGGCAAATAGTTAATCTGTGTTCTCTCTTTTTTTATTTTTTGAATCTGAGTCTCACTCTGTTGCCCAAGCTGGAGTGCAGTAGCATGATCACGGCTCATCACAGCCTTGACTTCGTGAGCTCAGGCAGTCCTTCTGCCTCAGCCTCCCAAGTAGCTGGGACTGTAGGCATGTACTACCATGCCAGGCTAATTTTTATTTTTATTTTTTTGTAGAGATGAGGTCTCACTATGTTGCCCAGGCTGGTCTCAAACTCCTGTACTCAAGCAATCCTCCTGCCTCAGCCTCCAGACATGCTGGGATTTCAGGTGTGAGCCACTATGCCTGGCCTGTGTTCCTTTCACAAGCTGCATTTGGCCCATGCTGGGACCCAGTTGGCTGTCTGGGGATGCCAACATTGGACTGTATTGGTGGTGAGAGGGGAAACTGATGTGAAGTCAGACGGTTAAGTCTATCAGCCAATTATTAGTCTTCCAGTCTCCAGTCAGTAATTCTGTCCATTAGCCAGCCAACCAGGTAGCCAGGTAGCTAAGCAGTCAGAACATGAGGCTGTTAGGCATTCTGTCTGTCCTGCAGCCAGACTGTCATCCAGGGCATTAATGAGTCAGACTGCCCTGCAGCCAGCCAGTCCATAAGTCTGTCCATCACTCAGCCAACCACTCAGCCTGTACTCTAGTCAAATGACCCCTCACTCTAATTGTCAGGCAATGCTGCTTCCTCACGGTTTTCTCCAGCTTCTGAAACCAAACTAGTCACATGCACATGTGTTCATATCCACACAGCACTCCAGGACATTCTGTGTTCTGGTGGCTGTCTATCCTTTTCTTTCAAAATGCTTATCATACCTTGCAGTCATATTCATTTGTGTGGTTATTTGGTCCATGTCTTATTTCTTGCTAGACTGTAAACTCCATGAGGGCAGGAACTGGGTTGAGCCTGTTCTGGAATGAATGGATGCATATCTCAATCAGTCATGCTCTCCAGGCAGCGTCTAGCCAGTTTGCAGCAGCTTGCTGGTTGGGCAAAGCAGGGCACAGGACTGAGTGCAGTGACTCTCACCTGTAATCCCAACACTTCGGAAGGCCATGACAGGAGAATCACTTGAGTCCAGAAGTTCAAGACTGCAGTGAGCTATAATCATGCCACTGCACTCCAGCCTGGGAGACAAAGCAAGACCTGTCTCTCAAAAAAAAAAAAAACCAAAAAACAAACAAACATAAGACACAGGAGCATTTAAACCAGAGAACAGCATAGGGTAAGGTATGAGAGTGTGACAGAACATGGTGAGCTGAGAATGATGTGTCATTGCTGCAGCTTAAAGTGAGGGACAATGATAGGAGAACATGGGCAGAGTTAATGGGAGATAGGGTTGGAGATGGAAGTTGAGCTCTGATGGGTTTTGTATGCCATTGAAGGCAGTTGGATTTAATCCTGTAGGTGATGAGCTATTGAAGATTTTGAATGACAGTGAGACTTGGGCTTTTGAAAGATCCCTCAGGCAACAATATGGAAGTGAAGTGGAGCTAAGTGGGAAGGGACTAGAGGCAAAGAGGCCAATCAGGAGGTTAACTGGAGGTCCTTAGGTTAGTGTGTCCCAACCTTTTCTATATTATGAGAAAATGTCATATGAGGCCTAATACATATAGAGATAAGGCAGTTTGTGACCAGAGGCAACAGACACAGAAGCTGAGAGGCTCAATGTCTCAGCATACTTGTCATCTATTCACATATCTTGAGAAGTTTTGGTCTGGGAGGAAAATGAAAAGGCCCTGAAATAAAGCAGTGGTAGCAGGGTGGCTGTGATATCTATGAGTGCTCTCAAGGCAAGCCTACTGAGTCTTGGGCCCTTATAGTAATGGTGGTAGCAGCCATCCACACCCAAACTTCTATGTACTCTTCTGTCATTGGTGGCAGGGGGTGTGGCAGGAAGGGATATCTGACTCTCTCCCTGCTCCCCAAGTCCATCTCCTTTCCATCTCTTTGTCATTATTTTGTTGTATGCAAGGTTGACCATTCTGTTGTGACTGAGAAGCATTCATTAACTGGAGGTACAAACATCCCCTCTCCCCCTTCCTAATAATGATCCCCAAAGTAATGCCTCATCCCTAGCTCCTTTCTCCCTGGAGAAAAGAGCCATTGTTCCTCGGGTACAGACTGTTGCTTTTTCCTCCCAGTGGTATTGCATGAACTCCACTGGAGCAGCACTGATTTGGGGGCAGAGTTCACATTGCCTTACTGTGGAATGCATTGTAATTGGATATACAATAACTATTAAACAATTAAAGATAGTATTTGATCCAGCATAAGTTTGTGTGGTATGGACATAGCACTGTATGAATTCTGAGATACAAGAAGAATTCAAGGGGAAAGTAGACTGGAGATGTTGATTTTGGAATCCCCAGCGTAGAGGCGAAAGCTGACACCCTGATGGAAAAGAATTGAGAGTTGTAGAGTTGTAGGCCTGGATCATAGATCGGGTAGGGAGGTTGCAAGAAGAGCCGCCAAAGAGAGACATGAAAGTGGTCAGAGATGAAAAAACCAGAACACAGTGTCACCCCACAAAAACAGAAGCCAAGGGAAGAATTTCCAAAGAAGGGCGCAATCACTGTCGGCAAATGTAACAAGTTGAGATGGTGCAATGAATGAATACAATTGCATCTAGCCGGAAAGATAGTTCTTTACTAAAACAGGAGTCAACTATGGCCCAAGAGCCAAATCTGACCCACTGCCTATTTCTGTAAATAAAGTTTATTTATTTATTTTTTTTTTGCGTCAGAGTCTCACTCGGTCGCCCAGACTGGAGTGCAGTGGCCGCTCCCGGCCACCGCAGCCTCGACCTGCTGGGCTCCGGCGATCCTCCCGCCTCAGCCTTCCGAGTAGCCGGAATTACAGGCGCGCGCTACCACGCCCGGCTGATTTTTTGATTTATTGTAGAGATGAGGTCTCACTGCCCAGGCGGGTCTCGAACCTGCGGGCTCAGGCAATCCACTCACCTCAGCCTCCCAAAGGCGCGGGATTACAGGCTGAGCCACCGAGCCCGGCTAAATAAAGTTTATTAAAATACAGTCATGCCCATTTGTTTATGGATTATCTGTGGCTGTTTTCACTCTACTACGTACAATGGCAGAGTTAGTTGCAACAGAAGCTGTGTGACCCACAAATTCTAAAATATTTTCTCTCTAGCCCTGTGTAGAAAATGTGTGTCGACACTTAGTCTATGTGAACTATAAAATATTCAACTCAAGCCATGTATTGGGATCCTGAGAGATAGCAAAGAAAACTGATGCAACTTTACCTCACAGCTGAGCTGGTTTGGATTCAGAATTGTTACCAAGGTGATTATGATACAGCCAAAGAAGGCTAATCTGATTGGTGACCAAATTCTATTAACTCTCCATGATGTCCCTTCCCTTTGACTGAAATGGACACTACCCTGTGGAAACCCTAGTCACCTATCTCCTGGACTGTTGCAGTGGCCTCCTCACTGGTCAGAGAAGGGTCTCATTCCTTCTGCATAATTCTTTTAGCTCTTAATGCCTGATCTGGGAAACCCACAGCCCCGTGGCTCCCTCTTTAGCCAGTCTTCGGCATTATTTAGCTGGAGACCACTGCCCTATTCCAAGAAGAATACCTCCATAACTGATTTCAGCCTGAGTCAGATTTAATCAAGCCACATTTAAAAAATTATGGTACAGATATTCGGAAGTTTTCTTGAAAAGGTGATGATTTTTTTGGTATAGCGCTGCCTGGTCTCTGAAGCAGCTAACCAGTTAACCCTAGGACTTATCTGACTGACTTAGGGTTAAGAACAGAAGTCAACAGAGTATGCTAGTATTTCCCAAAGTGGGTTAAAAGCAACAGCAACAACCTGTTACCATGAAATGATCTATAAAATAGATCTTTGTGGTCAAATAAATATGAAAAACTTAGAATACTAAAGCCTTTCTTTTGAAGTTTCCCAGTGCACATTAATATATTAAAGAGTCTTAGGAATTCCCATAGTAGACTGGGCACAGTGGCTCACACCTGTAATCCCAGCACTTTGGGAGGTGGAGGTGAGAGGATTGCCTGAGCCCAGGAGTTCGAGACCAGCCTGGGCAACTTGGTGAGACCTTGTCTCTACAATAAATAAATAAATAAATATCCAAGGGTGGTGGCACATGCCTGTACTTCCAGCTACTTAGAAGGCTGAGGTGGAAGGATCGCGTGAGCCCAGCAGGTCAAGGCTGTGGCGGCTGGGAGCATGCTACTGCACTCCAGCCTGGGAGACAGAGTGAGACTTCTACTATTAAAAAATATATATATTTCCATAGTAACACTATCTGCATAGCTTTATTTAACCCGGTGGCACAAACATATTTGGCTAAGGAACTATCTTAAGAAGCACCAATTAACATTTTGAGGATACTGGTAAATAAAGGAAAGGGGTTAGAGTATGAAGTCTTGAGCGGGACTGCAGGCCAGAAAGACTGACCCAAAAGGCACCAGTTAGGACCTGACTTCATAGTGTGTCCTCTATGCCCAGGGAACTGTTCTGGATGTTGTAGGGGGACATATGAAGATGAGCAAGAGATAAATTATGCACCCAAGGGGCTCAGAGGCAAGGGTGTTGCAGGTCATTCTGAAGTCTAGTCTAGACTCCCAGCTTTACCCCATCTCTCCCAGCTGGCCTGCTCATCTGCCAAGACCCAACAAACACAGGTTATATAATTTCAGTCTTTTTCAGTAAATGTGTAATTAAACCTTGATTTAATTTCGATACCTGGGTAATAGTTTGCCACAAATAAATTCCGAAATCAGAAGAAACTATTTGTCAAGCCATGTACCTCAATATTTGGTTCAGAAAGTAGGATTCCCATAACTATGCAAGTCATCTTTTCTTAGCTACCATCCTCTTGGAAGTGCACCTGCCTCCTTCCTTCCTGTGTCATCATGTTTCTTCTCATCTCTCCTGCAGCCTCTGGTGTTGTTGATGGAGTGGCCTGAAGCCACCAACTTTGCCTGCTTGATTGCGGGATACTGCCGCCTCCTGCTGGATTCCAGGAAGATGGTCTTCTCCAGGCCTGCAAGCCAGCCACTTCCACCTCCAATGATCAAGGCAGGTAGGGCTCAGCCTCGGTCTTTGGTGTGCTGGAGGCCCTTTGGACCCTGGAGACACGGAGGGAGGAGGTTCTCTGCTCACCCCATGCCAACAGTGCCTGGCTTACTAGTAGCCAGCGCTGTACCACTGCATCCTACCTGACACTTCCCAGTGGGAAAGACATGCACCTGTGACCTTCCCAGGTGGCCTTCACATGCACCTGTTTCACAAAGGATGCCTATGACAACACATTGTGATTGAGTCAGTGAATGAACGTATGATAAAAATAGTAAACAAGTGATAATAAAGCCAATTAAAGAGTCGCATTGGATATAAGACAAAGCTTTAGAGGTACAGAAAACTAGAAGAGATTCACGAGTGTTCTGGCTCAGCTGAAGTGGGGTTGAAAATGAAGAGAAAAACTCCTTTTTTGTTCATCATAGCAGGGATTGACAGAGCTGCCTAAAATAAGAGACCATGGAAAACTAGGGTGGGGAAAGACTGTGCTGGCCCAAAAGAAGACTTAGAGATAGGAGGGGTGATCACAAAGAACAAATTCAAGTACAGCCCCCAAACACAAGGCATCCCAGTTAGGCGACTCAGTGCAGCCACTTCTCAGAGCTGTCCTGGTCATGGTGCAACAAGGACCTTGGGGGAAAAAGAAAAGAAAAAAAAGAGAAACCAGCCCAGTGCAGGCACTGTCACCCAGAATCACAGCAGGAGGAGGAGAAGGAGAAGGAGGTAACTCAAAAAGAACTAAACCACATGTTAAACCTAATGCTCACGTATAGGCAGTAAGTGCTTCCCCATCCCAGCACCCAAGCATTATAAGTGAAGCTGAGACTAACACCCAATAGTTCCCCTCCTCACATGCTGAATAGGCTTGACCCACTTGTCCTTGCTACTTGGCCATTTCTTCTCTCATCAAGGGTGTCTTGGTTTTCCGAGTAATCACATTTAATCTAGATCAAAGTATTTGAGAGTAGAAACACAGTCCTGATGGGCGATTCAGCACCCAGAGGGCTGTGGAAACCCACACACATCCTCTCATGACATTGTCCACAGGAGTTAAATGGCAATCCACCAAACACAGATTTGGGAAAGGATAAGGGCCCCCAAGGCATATAAAGGAGGCTCCATATAGAAAAACAAAGGAAGGAAGGCAGGGGGCGAGTTGCTGCATTTCTCCAGGTCAATAGTTCTGAAAAGGCAGCCATACTAGCAAACCTACAGATGACCAAATGATGGAAAAGCCAACATTTGCATTATCACTGTCATCTCTGGTTCTCCTCTTTCTAACTACATCCAGGTGAACTATATCTTTTACTGAGCTGGGTAGAGGGTGAGAAAGGGAAAAGGGAAGCAAAAGGAAGAACTTAGAGCCCAGCCAAGGAACAAATGTGACAGTGAGAGTTGTTTGAGGGCATCCACTTTCAGAAGGCACTGAGGGTGGCTCTGTAGTCCTATCCTGCCTAACAAAGTATTACTGTTATCCGATGAGCATCCTAGCCAATGCTGGTCCCAAATATTCCCTCTGCTCTGAGGCTAATGGCATTAAGTGAGGACACAAGCTTCCTGTGAAGCACTGAGCACATTCCATGTCACTTCCTTATTGCTTTTTTGAAGGCAAATCTGTTTCATTGGATTCTCTATGGGCTAGGCATGGCTTTGGAACCTGATCTCCTTGATTCCTGAAATCCCCCTTGGGCCTGTAGAGTGACAGGGGCTCAGGCTGCCTCTAGCACAGGGCCTATATGTCCATGCAGAAGCCAGATGAAGCACTATGATGTCCCTGCTGTTTGTGATGTCCCTGCTTCCCCTTGGGGTGGAAACAGTCAGCTCAGTAGCAGAAACATGGAGAAAGGCTTTGCTCTTCCTATCCCGTCTCTTCTGGTCAGAAGCACGAAAACTTGAGCTTGGCATCCCTTCCCTAGAGGCTTAGTTTGATGCTTGGGCCCAGTTTCTTGGCTTTTTGGACTGTTATATGCTTGTGGTGGATGGGGTAGGGTGGGGTGAGCTTCACGGGTCTGCCTGAGTTCACTAAGCTGCCACTGCCTTAGCAAAGTTGCAGGACTGGCGTGCATATCTTATCTTTTTTTTTGCTTTTTCTTTTTTTTTAACTTTTAAATTTTTTTATTTTAAAATTGTGGGGTACAATTCAG
Source organism: Carlito syrichta (assembly GCF_000164805.1). NCBI lineage: Eukaryota > Metazoa > Chordata > Mammalia > Primates > Tarsiidae > Carlito > Carlito syrichta. The sequence goes on along the minus strand of NW_007259569.1, from coordinate 101,642 downwards.
GGTTAGGTATACAAATATTCATGTGCGGGTACCCTTGTTGATGAGGTGTGCCCCCACTCCCACAGGCAGATTTCCACTACTGTTAATTCCACTTCCCCACCACTCCACCTCCTGTAGTTTCCCGCTACAGTCAATCCTTTTCTTATAGTATTACGATAGTTGTTCAAGGTCCACTTATGAGTGAGAACATGTGGTACTCAGTTCTTTGTTTCTGTGAAAGATCACTCAGTATTATAGACTCTGGAATGTTACATAGCCATATCTTGTCTTATGGCCCCTAGGAAGGGGAAGTCACCACCAAGAAGGCCTCAGCTCAGGTTGCAGTGAAGGCAATATCAGTTCCTGCCTGGTCTTGTAGACCTTTAGGACCGTGATCCAAAGTTGAGATCAGTTTTCTCCATCATCCCTCACTTTCATCCCAGAACAGAAGCCCCAGCGGTGACTGTTGTTCCTTAACAAAAGTCTACAAGGAACAGGATCCTCCCAGCCTAACGTGGGCTTTTTTCCCCCAGGGTCCAAAGCTCCAGCCCACTCAGAGTCTGGTCTCTATGGAAAAGGAGGAAGAGGTCTGGCCAGCTCTGTATTCTTATCAACACCGACAACTGCTGCTGGCTGCCATCTAGTCTAACACATGGCTCAGCCTACCAGGCCTAAAGGATACTGTTAAACTAGCAACTGGGAAAGGGAAAGCATCATTTTCTTTCAAGTCCTAGAAAAAAGGGAGAATGGGGACATGGTAGGGAAGAGATTCCCTCTTGGGCTTTATCGGTAACTTCACTGAAGTAGGTGCTTCACGTATTCACTCAACAAATACTTTCTCAAGCACTCACCATGTGCCATGCACAGGAGATGCAGCTGTGAATAACAGACGTTGCCCTTATGGCTCTTGCCCTCACATAGCTTGTATCTAGTAGGGGAAATACAGACGATGATTAAAGGTATAATAATACAAGTAAGTACCTATTATTGATAATATGGGAAATTCAACAGATAAAACAGAGCAGCACCTGGGTTTGAGGACCCAGAAAAACTCTGAGCTCAGAGAAAAACCCAGACAGATGCCAATTTTGCATCTTTACTGAGGTGGTGGAAAATCCAAAGGAAGCTACCATTTCTCTGTAGCCATGACCCCCCGTTTCCTGGGGGATTTAGGAAAATAAGGCTTTAGGGGCCCCAGTTGAGGCCTCAGTTGGAAAATCTCACTTCACATTCTCTACCATGTTTAGAAAACAGTTTGGTCTGGTGAATTGAGTATTCTGGTTAATGGCTACTATTTATCCTATGAATGCCTTACTGATTTTCATGTAGTTGAAATCCAGCAACATACACAGAGTACTAAAGTTAGACTGAATATAATTGACTTTTTGTGATGATTCAGAAAGAGTTTGAGGTTCTCAAAAGTCCTCTAGGTTGTCGTTATGACCGGTGATCATTAGACTATATAATACACGAGGGCCAAGTACTAGAATGCTGGTTGAGTCAATGTCATGCTGAATATATGTTTGTGTGCATATCATATATTTTCAATCATAGCTCCAATCCGATCATTATCCTGTTCTTTGAAAACATTTCTTTTCTAAAGTCTATCTTCAGAGTGGCTGAGTACAGAGGGATAGACTTGGGCAACTCCTTTGGGAAAAGTTGATGAGCAATTTACAACATATTTGCAATCTAGGAGGCACACTGTCCCGGTCATCAGCCAGCTGCACCTGGCATTTCTAACCTTGTGTCAGGAGGAGACTTGGGCTTCTCCAGGCACATTTTCTCCTCTGATCTGGAAGTCACAGTACCAAGTGTTGGGCTGGGGATCACCTGGACTTGACAGTTTAGTGCTGGGAGACATTTACATCTTGCAGGGAGAGAAGTCATTCTTAGAACTCCAGCCCTTGCCTGAGAGGCATTATCACCTGCTTATTGGCCATGCCCCGGGAGCCACCTCTGATGGCAGCATATTGCCAGGCTGCCTACCCTGATTGCTCAGCTGTTGTATGGGTAGTGAGCACCTGGTGCATCCTCAGGACCTGTGGATGATGCCTTGGAGTAGAGAGACATCATGAACTAATAGTTCATACTCCTGGCTTGGTGCTCCCATGGAGCACTTATTTTCTAAGTCTCAGAGTTCTGGGTGGAGGGTCATTCAATCGATCCAGAGTTCTCTAGATACAGTAAAGCCCTATAGGGCCTTAACTGAACCCACTTAATATACTTATGCTGGATCTATGTTTAAAGGGGTAACATGGTCCATGGAAAACTGCAAGAGCTTGGGATCTGAATTCAGAAAGATAGGTTCCAATTCCTGTTTTGCCATAGCTTACCTGTATGATTATGACTAAATGCCAAGAACTAAGTCCCAGTTTCTTCATCTGTAAAATGAAGTTAATAAATACTACTACCTACCTCATGAGAGATTTGACAGGATTGTGTGAGTAAACCACATAAATGATGTTCGCTCAAAAGATAGTGTTAATCAAATGAGTGCTATCGTCACCATGCAACAGACAGGACAAAGAAAATGGCGGAAGCATGGTTGAGCAAACGTCATACTACACATTGTTACCGTAATTCAATTCAACTTCGAAAAGTAACACATAGATAATAACTCTTAAAATGTGTATACATTTTTGGAACCCCTGGTATTTAGTATAGTCACAGGGTTGTACAACCACCACCACAATCTAATTTTAGAACATTTTTGCTTCCAGAACAAACTCTGTACCCATTAGCAATCACTCTCCATTTCCCATCAAATTACCACCCAGCCCTAAGCAACCACTGATCTACTTTCCATCTCTACAGCTTTGCTTATTCTAGACATTTCATATGCATGAAATCATACAATATATGGTCTAGTGTGGCTTGCTTTTTCTTTCACCTAGCATAATGTGTTCAATGTTCTTTCATATTGTAGCATGTCTCAGTACTGCATTCCTTTTTATTGATGAATAATATTCCATTGTGTGGATGCACCACTTTTCTTTATCCATTCATCAACTGATGGACATTTGGGTTGTTTCCACTTTGACTATTATGAATAATGTTGTTATAAACATTTATGTACAAGTTTTTGTGGGGACATATGTTTTCCTTCTTTTTAGTATATACTTAAGAGTGGAATTGCTAGTAAAATGATAACTCTATATTTTACTTTTAGAGGAACCACCCAACTGTTTTCCAAAGTGACTGCACTGTTTTACACTGCCATAAGCAACGTTGGAGCATTACAGTTTCACCATATCTTCACCAACACTTGTTGTTATACAAATTTTTATTTACATCCATTGTAGTGGGTATGAAGTGTTATCTTGCTGTGGTTTTGATTTGCATTTCCCTGATGGCTAATGATGTTGAGTATCTTTTCATGTGCTTATTAGCCATTTGTGTATCTTCCTTGGTGAAATAACTATTGAAATAATTTGTCCATTTTTAAATTGGGCTATTTGACCATAACTATGAGGGTTTATTTCTGGACTCTCAATTCTGTTGCCTTGATTTATCTGTCTATGCTTATGCCAGTACTACATTGTTTTGATTACTACTGATTTGCAGTAAACTTTGAAATCAGGAAGTGTGAGTCCTCCTACTTTGTTCTTCTTTTTCAAGGTTGCTTTGGTTATTTTGGGTCCCTTGCAATTCCATATGAATTTTTTAGTTGTCAATTTCTACAAAATCAGCTGGAATTTTGATAAGGACTGCATTGAATCTGTAGATCAATTTGGGAAGTATTGTCATCTTAACAATATTGTCTTCTAATCTATGAATATAGAGTGTCTTTCCATTTGTTTAAATCTTCTTTAATTTCTTTTACAAATACTTTATAGTTTTCTTGTTTTTTTTAATTGGAGTCTCACTCTGTCACCCAGGCTTAAGTGCAATGGCATGCTCATGGTCAAAGCAGCCTCGACTTCCTGGGCTCAGGCGATCCTTCCACCTCAGCTTTCCAAGTAGCTGGAACTACAGGCATGCACCACCACACCTGGCTAATTTTTTTGTTTATTGTAGAGTTGAGGTCTTGCCAGGTTGCCCAGGCTGGTCTCAAACCTATGAGCTCAGACATTCCTCTCACCTCGGCCTTCCAAAGTGCTGGGATTATAGGCTTGAGCCACCATGCCCAGCCTAATAGTTTTCAATGTATAAGTCTTGCTCTTCTTTTGTTAAATTTATGTCTAAGTATTTTATTCTTTGTATGGTATTGCAAATAGAATTGTTTGCTAATTTTCTTTTTAGATTGTTAATTGCTAGTGTAAAAATACAATCGATTTTTTAAAATATTGAGCTTGTATCCTTCTGGCAGGAGATAATTTTACTTTTCCCTTTCACAATCTGGTTGCCTTATATTTCACTTTATTTTCTAATTGCTCTGGTTAGGACTTCCAGTACAGTGTTGAATAGAAGTAGTGAGAACAGACATTCTGAATTTTTCCTGAACTTATGGGGAGAGCTTTCAGTCTTCATCTAAATCAAGTATGATGCTAGCTGTGAGTTTCTGTTTGTTTGTTTGAGTTGGAGTCTCACTCTTTTTGCCCAGGCTGGAGTGCAGTGGCATGCTCATGGCCACTGCAGCCTCGACCTGCTAGACTTAGGCAATCCTTCCACCTAAGCCTTCCAAGTAGCTGGAACTGCAGATGCACGCCACCACACCCAGCTAGTTTCTGTGATTTATTGTAGAGACAAGGTCTCACCAAGTTGCCCGGGCTGCTCTCGAACCCCCGGACTCAGGCAATCCTCTTACCTTGGCCTCCCAGAGTGCTGGGATTACAGGCTGAGCCACTGAGCCCGGCCAGCTGTGAGTTTTTAATAGATCATCTTTATCATATTGAGAGAGTCCCCTTTTATTTCTAGTTTGTTGAATTTTTGAGGGTTTTGTTTTTATCTTTGTTTTTTTAGTCAGGGGCTCACTCTGTTGCCCAGTCTGGAGTGCATTGGTACAATTACAGCTCACCACAGCCTCAATCTCCTGGGCTCAGGCGATTCTTTCACCTCAGCCTCCTGAGTAGCTGGGGCTACAGGCACGTGCCACCATGCCCCCAGTTTTTTTTGTTTGTTTGTTTGTTTTTTGTAGAGCCCAGATCTCGCTATGTTGCCCAGGCTGGTCTTAAACAACTGGGCTCAAGTAATCCTCTTGCCTCGGCCTCCCAAAGTACTGGGATTACAGGTGTGAGCCACCGTGCCCAGTCTATTGAATGATTTATCATGAATGAGTGTTGGATTTTATGAAATGGTTTTCTGCATCTATTGAGATGATCATGGAGTTTTTGTTCTCTGGTCTATTAACGTGATATATTACATTAATTGAGTTTTAGATGTTAGTCCTACTTTGCATTACTGCAATGAATTCCACTTGATCATGTTGTATAATTCTTTTTATATTTTGCTGGATTTAGTTTGCTAATATTTTGTTGAGGAATTTTGCGTCTGTATTCATAAGAGAGATTGGTCTGTAGTTTTCTTGTGATATCTTTGTCTGGTTTTGGTATCAAGGTAATACTGCCCTCATAGAATGTGTTGAGAAATGTTCCCTCCTCTTCTGTTTCTTGGAAGAGTTTGTGAAGGATTGGTATAAATGCTTCTTTGAACATTTGGTAGAATGTACTAGTAAAGCCATGCGGGCCTGGACTTTTTGGAGGGCTAGGGAGGATTTTTAATTACTAGCTCAATTTCTTTTCCTGTTATTGCCTATTCATATTTTTTTTTGAGTTGGAGTCTCACTCTGTTGCTCAGGCTGGAGTGCAGTGGCACACTCACGGCCACCCCAGCATCGACCTTCCACCTCAGTCTTCCAAGTAGCCGGAACTACAGGTGCACGCTCGCACGCCTGGCTAATTTTTTATTCTATTGTAGAGACGAGGTCTGGCCAAGTTGCCCAGGTTGGTCTCGAACCCATGGGCTCAGGCAATCCACTCGCCTCGGCCTCCCAAAGTGCTGGAATTATAGCGTGAGCTACCACACCCGGCTTGTATTTTCATTTTCATTAATCTACAAGTATGTTCTAATTTCTCTTGTGATTTCTTCTTTGAACCATTGGTTATTTAAGAGTGTTTTAATTTCTATTTGTGAATATCCCAAATTTCCTTGTTATTGATTTCTAATTCAATTTCATTGTGCTCAGAAAACATATATTATATCATTTTATTCCTTTCAAATATATTGAGATTCATTTTATGGCCTGTCATCTGATCTTTCTGGGACAATGTTCCATGTGCACATAAGAAGAATGTATATTCTGCTGCTATTAAGTAGTGTGCTCTATAGATTTCTGTTAGATATAGTTGATTTCTATTATTCTTTGTCATCTGTCTGTCTACCTGCTGGTAGCAGAATGAATTGGCATTGACTAAATATATTTCACAGATAACATGGGGAGGGGCACCTAAAACAGAGTGAGAGAGAGAAGTTGTTCAGAGATAAATCATTTGCTGTGGATGATTCTCAGACGCACATACCTACCATCATGAGAGCATTCACCACATGTTTGTGTAGCAAGCAATGCTGGCCCTACATTAATAAAGAAAAGTAATAAGATTTGAAAATTTTATAAGAGTGCTTACCCTACTCTCCTCACACATAAACATCCCGGCATATCTCCCATATACTTTGCACATTCAGATGCCCAGAATTCTGCTCGTAGAGGGTTGTTCTTTTAGGATCCCTCCATCAACTGTCCTCTTTGAAATGCAAACTCTTGGGCATTATATGTACCACGTTCAACATTTTCCCACTGAAGCATTAGTAACTTGTCAGATTTATTTCTTTCTTTTAGAAGATATTCAAGGTAACACAAGAAAAACAGAGCACTGGTGGTTGGAAAGGCTTTGAAAAGGGGTGGGAGCAGGAACAATTCCAAAGGGTACATAAAACAAAACTCACCTCTTTAAGTATTTTACAGCTGACTCTCAGACCAGAGGTGTCCATGTAAGACTCCATCTGTGCCCAGATACCAAAGCATTCACATACACACACATCCCACGCCTTTTCCCATTTCAGGGGTTATGGGGCTATTAGCAGCTTAGGCCATTGGATTTTACTCACTCTACTTTCAGGATCAACAGTGATATGGCCCATCAACTCCCCTTCCCCATCTCTGGTAGCCAGATAATGCTTTCTCTTGGTACCTGCCACCCAGTTGTGCCACAGGGGCATGAGCCAAAAACACCCAAGGAGATCAGCCACAATCTTCAGCACCAGGGCTCATCTGTTGATTCTCTTTCTGGGTTTAGATTACATGCACAGCGCCCACCGCCCTGTCACTGGGGGCCACCTGGGGAAAAAGGAGAGTAGTTATGTGGGCAGCATGGGCACCAGCCCCAGGAAGTCGAGCCGTTGCACGCCCCCGCCTGCCAACTCTGAGCTTGTCAGCTTCTGCTACCTCCATATGCGGGAACAAAGGAAGGAGCAGGAAAGCCGGACAGATGTCAACGAGAACCTAATCTTCTTTGAAGAGACCAGGCCCCGGACCAAGTCTGATCCCACATCCAAAAGCTCTGGCCAAGGTTACGATGTGGTCCCTGATGACTTAGATGCAGCCAGCCTAGATCACGAGCCTTGTGCCAGCAGGGCCCGGTCCTACACCTTGGACAATTCCCTTGGGGCTGAAGCCCTGAATTTCTACTGTGACTCTTGCAAAGCCAAACTCCAGGAGCAGCTGGGCCCTCGCAAAGGTGGGCGACCTGGCTCCTCTCGTGACAATATGGTAGATCTGATGTCCCTTCCACCACCTGGGAGTGAGGAAGAAGAGGAGGAGAAAGATGAGACAACTTCTTTGTTGCCTGCCATCGCTGCCCCACCCCCTGGTTTCCGAGACAACAGCTCTGATGAAGATGACCCCAAGCGCCGGGCTGTCCAGAGCCAGGAGCAAGGGCGCCACCTGCATGGGCTCTTGTATGATGAGATTCCAGTAACATTGATTGACAGTGTGCAGACCCGGACAGTTCGAGATCATGCCCAGGAGCTAGATGATGCCCTGGTGTCCACTCTGCAGGCTCTAGAAGCCCTGGCTGCATCAGAAGATGGACCACATCCCCCACCCCCACAGACTGCAGGTAACAACCCATTCCTCTTCCCTCTTGCCTCTCCTTCTCCTAGCCAGGAACAGCCAGCAGGTAGCATTGTGTCTTCCTAAGCAGATGTCAAAGTCACAGTTACAGTCAGGGTAGTGGATGGGCCAGAGGTGGTTCAGATAAAGTCAGGGGAGCAACGATGTTGCAGCAGGGATCAGCGGCTCAGCTCTAATTAGAGCTCTGGCTCTCTCCATTGCATCTCTTTGGAAATGTGTTGCAGATGGATCCCAGGGATTCGGGCCATGACAGCTACGGATCCAGGCCAGGATGGAGGATCAGAGAAAAATTGTGAGAGATATAGAAGACAGGCAAAGACCATCCAGCATGCACATGATTGGAAGAAAAACAAAATGACCAACTCACCACCTAGTGACCTGGAATCAGGGCATCCATGAGCCATCACTGCTCAGGGCTGAGGTCTTTATCTTGCCTAAGAGCATGGGCTCTGAAACAAAAGTACCTAAGTCCTGGTTTCTTTACTCACAGTCTGTGTGACTTTTGGCAAGGCATGTCCTCTTTCTGGACCTCGCTTTTGTCATTTTCATTGGGTTTGATAACAATAGTTATATCACATAGGGTTGTTGCAAGGATTAAATGAGCTCATTCATGCAAAGCACTTAAGCACTGCCTAGCACACAGTAAGGACTCAGTAAATGGGAGCTATTGTTATTAAATAACAATAGTTGGTCAGAAAACCATACAACATGCATGCTATTCCCTGTTACAGACACAGGAACATTCAGCTTGTAGAAAAACACACATCAGACATATACCCATAGTCACACGTAGTTCCTCCATACACATACACCTTAAAAAAAAATAAGAAGAGATAAATGACACAGCAACAAAAAAGGAATAGGGAAGACTAAGGACCATGAAAAAGCATGTAAGGCAGGAAAAAATGTGGACAGAGAGAGTGAAGGAACTGGGATCAGAAGGAGACTGCCTTTTCTGTGTGTGAGGACACCCTTGATGCTGGGCAGCCCCCATGTGTTTAGCCCCTGGGGTCAACGTTTCTCTTTGCTCAGAGTCTGGAGAGAATGCTAGCTGCTTCTAGGCTTGAGTCCCATGTGGCTGCCAGAGAGAGGACAAGCTCAGCTAAATGGCCTCAGCTGCAAGGATTGTAGACAGGCCTGGCCAGATGAGGAGGGGTAGAGAGGGACCTCTCTTTGCCAGTCCCTCTTTAGGACAATTAACAAAAATTTCCTTGCAGTTGAATCTAAAAATAGTGGTGATTAGCATGTTGTTTTGCATGTGATTTGCATGGTAATTTGCCATCAAATTGCCCAGATCTTCTCTTCACCTCTTTTGTTTCTCTTTTGGATTTCAGCCTTTCATACCCCTTGTCACAGCTTGCCCCTCTTTGTCCCCTCCCCTCCACTCCTTCTGCCCTCAGCTCTGCATTCCCTTTTCTCCAGTTTGAAATTATGCTGGCTAACCTTGGCCTTCATGCACCCTCTATACAAGTAGCCCTCCATATCCTAGGGTTTTGCATCTGCTGATACACTCAACCATGGATAACAAAAATTCAAAAAAAGAAATGCATCTGTACTGAACATGTAAAGATTTTTTTTGTCATTTTTCTCTAAACGATACAGTGTAACAACTATTTACACAGTATTTACATTGGATTATAAGTAACCTAGGGATGACTTAAAACACACGGGAAGATGTACGTAGGTTATGTGCAAATACTACATCATTTTATATCAAGGACTTGGGCATCCGGGGATTTTGGAATCCTCAGGAGTTCTGGAACCTCCTACAGATACCAAGGGACAACTGTGTGGGGTGGGAAAAGAACTTGATCTCAGTAACTGTAACAAGCCCTATCCCTGTTCCTCCAGGTCTGATTGTGCTGGCCACAATCACTCCTGAATCATCGCTGGACTCGGGCCATGAAACCAACTCTTCAGAGCTCACAGACATGTCAGAGATGATGTCAGCCATGAAGCAGCACCAGAACACCACCTACTTCCTGGCCCAGCACCTCAACAAGGACAGCCTCCTTGCCCGAAAGGACCTGCCCTTCCGGATCCAGAGCTGTGCAGCCCAGGCCGTTCTCACGGCCCCTTATTCTCTCGGGCGCCCGGATCCCAACTCATCTCTCCAGCCAGTTGTCACAGGCCAGAGTCCTATACCCCCTGGCGCTAGGAGGAAGCTACCCCAGTCAGAGGGCCAGGCACAGGGAGAGCGAACATACTCCCTGGCAGTGCACCCAGCACTGTCTCCACAGCTTAGTGAGCAGAAGAATCTGAGCCTGCTGTCCCCAGTTCCTGAGGACAAAGGGCCTGGCCACACTAGGGCAGGCCTAGAGATGTCACTGAGGGCAGCCACACCATCCCTCAGTGAAGAGCAGGTCTCTGAGCTGAGGGAGAATCTGCCCAAGGAAGTCAGGTTGAGCCCCAAGCTTATCCTGGACCCAAAGGGCAGTGTGACCCCAGCCATCATCTCGGCCGCCCTACAGCAAGTGGTTCACAGTAAGAGTTTAGCCACTCCTGGTGGAGTTTTGGGGAACCCCCCTAGCAGAGGAGAGAGAAGGCTGGAGACCAGTGTAGGGAGGTCAGACATTAGCATGATGAGCAGCAGTGCCAATAAGAATCTGAAGTTCAAAATGAGCCCTGGTGCTCCAGAGACCTCACGAAATTCACAGCAGCAGCTGGGCCCAGAGGTCTCTTCCAGCCCCAGAGCACCCACAGGCAGCCGGGCTGACAGCCTGCACCTCTCCCCACAAAAGGACAGGCTGCCTGTTCAAAATGTCCCTCCCAAAGGTTATCTTTTGCGAGCAAGTCGAGAGTCAGTGGGCAAGCCGGCCACAGGGGAGGTGGCAGGCAAAGGGGGGCCGGAGGGGGCTAAGCCTACTCTGCACAAGCAGAGCATCATCTCCAGCCAGGGGGAGAAGGGGCAGCTGGAAACCACACCCAAAAGCAGCAAGCCTGAGGAGACCAGCCTGGTCCCCCGAACTGGCTATCCCATGGCTCTGCAGAGTCCCAGCTGCCAACCACGAAGCCACAGTCCCAGCTGCCAGCCTCGTGGCCACAGCCCCAGCTGCCAGCCTCGTGGCCACAGCCCCAGCTGCCAGCCTCGTGGCCACAGCCCTAGCTGCCAGTCCCGAGGCCAGAGTCCCAGCTGCCAACCTCGAGGCCAGAGCCCACTGAGGCCTCAGGCCACCAGCCGGCAGGTGAGCACCATGCCCTCTAGGAAGCTTGAAACGACCCTGAATGGAGCCCACTCGGCATCTGAAGGCCCTGCAAAGCCCAAGTCATCCCGAGGTCCTTTCCGGCTGCGCAATTTATTCTCTGCCACCTTCCCAACCCGCCAGAAGAAGGAGACAGATGAGCGGCAGGCCCAACTGCAGAAGGTAAAGCAGTATGAACTGGAATTCCTCGAGGAACTTCTAAAGCCACCAAGCCAAGGGGAGTTGCCAGGCACCGAGTACCTGCAACCTCCAGCACCTGGCCGCTGCAGCTGCCAGCTCCGAAGCAGCCCCGTGCAGCAGGGGCCTGGCATGTCCCGCGAGCAGAGGCGAAGCTGCGACTGTAAGCGCATCTGCCGGGGGGGCCGGCCACAGGCTGCCCAGACACCAGTGCCCAGCCTGCAGGGCAGGGAAAGGGACAGGGTCCTCCCTACCCAGAGGCAGCCAGAGGCTAGCCCAGGCTTGAGCCTTAGCAGCCCCATCAATGTCCGACGCATCCGTTCCACCAGCCTGGAATCCCGGGAGTGCCGATCGGACCCTGAGAGTGGTGTTTCGTGCCTGACCACGTGTGCCTCGGGGGGCGAGTGTCTGGGAGCTCCTAACTACAGGAAACTGATGCGCCGCTACAGTATCAGTGAACTGGACCAGGGTGACAGGGCCTCACTGACCTCGGACATCTACCCACACCTACCTCTGGGCATGCTACCCAGAGAAGCCAAAGAGGGAGAGGCAGGCCTTCCCCTAGGCTTGGGCTCCAAAAGCAAGTCTCTGGAGTCACCGACCCTGGGAGACCCCTCCTATGTCCAGGTTGCCCCTGAGACCAAAAGACCAAGACAGATGGCCGTGTTTTCACTGCCCGAGGAGGTATACCGGAAGCCTGCTGAGCTGGACGAGGACAGTGAGAGCAGCAAGTGCTGCTCCATCCGCTACTGCTTCTACTACCGCAAGTGTGACATGGCAGATGACACCAGTGATGGCAAGGACGAACTCTCCTACTCCATCCCCATGAAGATCCTGCCTGGCATGAAGTTGGATGAGCAGGTGGTGCCTGTGGTGAGCAGGACCCTGCAGGTGCTAGATGCCGCCACCTGCAGCAGCAGCAGCCCGGAGGCCTCCCGCACTCAGGAGATTGACCTTCGGGTATCCACCTTCGAGGGGAGTCTGGCCAAGATCAATGCCCTGCGGGCCCATGCCTATGGCCTCCCTGATGGCTTCCTGGCTGCCCGGCTGGACACCAACGAGCTGCTAACAGTCCTGCGACAGTGTGTGGCCAGCCCTGAGGCCCGTGCCCCAAAGCCCTATGTCTCTCAGATCTCTGAGTACAAGCTTGAGCTAGCTCTCAAGTTCAAGGAGCTCCGGGCCTCCTGCCGCCGCGTGGCCAATGTGGACAAGAGCCCAACTCACATGCTGGCAGCAATCACGGGCAGTTTCCAGGTGCTGAGCAGCCTCATTGAGACCTTTGTGCGGCTGGTGTTCATCGTGCGCTCTGAGGCCCAGCGCCAAGAGCTGCTAGCCAAGGTAGAAGAGGTGGTGAGGAACTACACCTTCCTGCTGCGTGCAGCTGAGGAGTCCACAGCCCGGAATCTTCAGCAGCAGCAGCAGCAGCAGCAGCAGCAGCAACAGCAGCAGCAGCAGCAGCAGCAACAGCAGCAGCAGCAACAGCAGCAGCAGCAGGTGGCAGCAGCTACAGGGGCAGCCACGGGGCCCCCACCAGGGTCCCCAACTTCGGCGACTGTTATGAGCACATTCACCCGCTCCTTAAAAACCCTTATTAAGTAGGGCATCTGCCCAGGCCTGTCCCCTTTCCCCGACCATGGCCCCAGGTTTGAGCTTTGTGGTCCTTGCATCTTGTGGTGAGTTGTGTGTGTCTGCTGGGCCAGTCAGGGTCCAAGAGCCCATCAGTCTCGAGGAAATGAAAACTTCCTTGATTGAGGCTCTCTCTTAAGGGCTGCAGGCCTAGCTGCTGCCCTGGGGGTCCTTACCCCTTCCCTGGCCTCTGGGCCTCACTGTGAGGGCAAAGGCCCCTCATCGCTCTGCCCACTGCAGAGCTGTATTTTATCTCTTCTCCGGGGCTGAGAGGTGACATCAGGCTCACTTCCTGCTCCATCCATGTTGGCAGCCAGGGGATCCGGGGCCTGAAGCAAGTAGACCCTCAGGCCTTGAACTCCTTCTGGCATCTTGCTCCCCTACTGGGAGCAGTGGCAGTAGCAGCAGACCACAGCGCCGAGCTGTGGGGAGAGGGCGCTCTGTCCAGATGTGCCCATCCACCCTGGGCTCACATTCACCTGGCAAGTGCCACTCTGAGAGCCCATGCCTGGTGAGATGTCTGCAGAAGACAGCTGTGCTGGGCTGTTTGCAGCCGGCCCAACAGGCTGGCAGCCTGGGGAGCCCTCGCCCCCAGGTCTAGTAGCTCCACACCAGCCATCCCCAAAGTGGCCCTGCCCCTCACTGAAGGGCAGGGCAGCTCAGTCCACTAGGGAGCAAGCATCTGGGATCACCCCACTCATTTTGGGTAAGGTACCTGGTGAAAACGTCTGCCCTGGGGTGACCCAGCGCAGGCCTAGGAGCCCGCTCGGCCCAGCCCAGCCTAGTGCAAGGGTTGTTGCCACAGGCGTGAGGCTCCTCTCTCAACATCTGTTCTACCAGACAGACTGTCCTTAG
>NW_007259569.1:77173-87659 GCF_000164805.1 Carlito syrichta | reverse complement strand
GGGGGGTGTTGATGACTATATCCTAAACTTCTGGAAGCTAGCGTGACATGTTAATCCTGAGTATATGCTTTTGGCTGTGTATTGACCCTGTGGATTTGTCTCTTTAAGAAAAGAAGCTGAGCGCCTTACCCGGTGCAGTCCTGCACCTCTTTCTCCCTCTCTGGAGCCATCTGGAAGGGAATTCACACTGTTTAACATCCACCTTGACACACACCTCCTATTTCCACCACCGCTGCCGCTGCCGCCACCACCACCACTACCACCACCACCACCGCTGCCACTGCCCCCCTCAACCTTCCTGGGAGTGAAGACACGGAGTCCCTACCAACTGTCCCACTGTAGGGAACAAAGAAAGCCAATGTTTCTTCTGTATAGATTGCTTCTTGTCCACTTTGCCATATCTCTCTGTTGCCCACATCCTCGCGACCTGCATCTGCCTCTCCTTCATCACTGTGTGCGAGGCCCACGTGAAACCTCTCATTCTTACGTGAGTTTTATAAAGATGTACACTGTGCTTACCCTCCACCCATTCTTGGTAATCCCCAGTGCAATAAACCCCCCTGAGTGGCAAGTTCTCCCGGCAAGGAGGAGGGGAGCTCCTTTTGCAGAAGCCAGCCCCCCACTTCCTTGCCTCTCCTCCCACAGGACCAAGTAGTTCGATGGGCCAGGGATGTAGCCAGCGGGGAACCCTCTTCCCCACGGCCACTGCAAGCCAGAGTGCTGATGTGGTTTTCCTTTCTCCCAGCCTCTTGATCCTGCGCCTTCACCACTCAGACCCCGCCTGTGTCATTCTGCTGCCATTCTTCACCTCTCCCTCAGCCTCACAGAGAGGGAACATTTTCTAATGTCTGTATATAGTATATATACTACATAAAATATATAAATTATATATATACTAATTTATGTCTTGTTTTTCAAACAAGAAGATTAAATCTATTCATCTTACTATCCCAATAAGTCTTTGCGGTGCCTCTTTGTGTGTGTCCTTGTGTCCTTGAATTGTTGGTTGGTCACACCCTTTTGAGTGATCCTCCTAGGCCTCTGCTCCCGTGTACCTGGGCCCCAGTGGGTGATGAGAGCTAAGAATCCTGTTCCTCCCAACTCCCTTTTACTCCTCTTAGAAGCCTCCTGTTTGTCATGGGAGTTGGATATTATCTACCCCTTTCTCTTGACCATGGGCTTCTGGCTCACCTGGCTATGATGGTGGCCTCTTCAGCCCTTGATCTCAGAGCTGAAGGGTTGGGGTTAGGGCGAGGGGGGTGCAGAAAAACAATGTGGTCTGTGCCTAGTGTACTGGATGGCCTGGGAATTAGGAAATAGGGCTTTAGGCCAGCCTTCAGGTTGGGACCAGAAAATAAGACTTCTACTTCTGAAATGTGCTTGGTCGCCTCTGAGTGTAGCCTGACTGCTTCATAGTTCAAGTTAGTGAATCCCTTGCAATAACCCCTGGCAGTTTAATGGGTGGTGGGTGTTGTTTCCAGAGGATAGAAGCATCAGGGCTCTAATCAGGGCCAACCTCTCTGGCTTTTCAGTTGCCTAATAGTGAGAAATTATTTTGTTTCTCCTGTTCTTGCATTTCTTTCTAGTAATCACAGGTCTTCACTAGCCTATGAGGCACCTTTCTACAAATTAGAAAAACGTTCTTTCTGCTGCCCCCACCCCTCATGATAAATTTACCAAAAAACACCCTCTGAGTGATGGGTATGTGGCTCGGCAATTTCAGCCCCATCTAACCCCCTTGCCTCATTGGCTAGGTACATAAACAACACAATTATGTACAGCACAATCCTGATTAGCCACTTTCTCCCAAAGATTGAACACAGACTCTTTTTTTTTTCTTTTAATGTCTGTAATAGTTGTGGCCACAGAGGTTTGGAAGCAAAGCACTGAGGAGGAGCCATAGGAAGAACAGTCAGCTGGGCTGCTCTGCACATTCCCCAACACCAAACCAGAGCTCAGCTCTGCATGGGGCAGGAAACCATGGGTTACAGCCCTGGGACTGAAGGCAGAGCTTTTCTGGGTGGTGCCAGGGATTCTGTCCCACATCACCAAGGTTGGGATCCAGTGGAAGTCAATGCCAGATTAAAGCAGCACCAAGTCGAGCACAATGTCTCATGCATGTAATCCCAGCACTTTGAGAGGCAGAGACGAGAGGATCACCTGCCCGTGGGTTCGAGATCAGCCTGGACAACATGGTGAGACCTCATCTCTACAATAAATCAAAAAATTAGCTGGGTGTGGTGGCACACTCCTGTAGTTCCAGCTACTTGGAAGGCTGAGTGAGGCAGAAGGATCGCCGGAGCCCAGCAAGTCGATGCTGCGGTGGCCGTGAGCAGCGTGTCACTGCACTCCAGCCTGGGCGACAGAGTGAGACTCTGCCTCAAAAAACTAAAAAGTGATACCTGCTACCACTCAAAGTGACCCAACTGGACAGTCCAAAACTTGGGCCCCTAAGGCTCTGTACTCACTACACTGGTAGCTCCTTAGGTCAGAAAGCATTCTTATTCTCTATACCCTGGATACCCACCCACAGGACCTTGCATATATTAGGTCTTCACATAAAGATTTGTGGAATGAATGTTGAGTAAGATGACTGTCATTAGAGAGGTGTCCCAGACTTCTGTACGAGTGAAAAGGACCCTTTCTCCTCAGGAATTGTTTATCTGGAGCAGTTGGACATGCCTAGGCAGCCTGCCATCCTCCTATCAAAAGACGAGGAGTTGGGACCATCATCCAGTGCCCCACCAACTCAGCTGAGTTTCATCAACTACTTTCCAAAAGTTTGGGAAACTCTCCTGAGGTGACTGATGGTCTCTCTGTGGCCCGGGGGTCATTTTCTGCAGTAGGTGGGAGGGCAGGGGAAAGCCATATTCCCACCAGCATCTTCCTCGCCATCTTCAGCCTGAGCCAGAGCTTGAAGATGATGCTCCCCAGTCATCCCATACAAGTGCCCCAGAGTTTAACTCTTACCTTTCCGACTTCAGTCAATTAAAGAAAAATGGGTTCATACTGCTGGCATGGGCCCAAAATGCCAGTGGTGCTGGCACAGACACATTTTTTTCAAGCTGTTGTCAAGGCACTGTGGTTAATAGGCAATTTCATCAGCAATGAATTGAAAGGACGTGCCTCAGCCAGAGTTTTTGCTGCCAAAGGGGCAGGAGAGGATCAACTGCCAGCATTGGGAAGAGACATTTATTTATGTCTTAGGATCAAATGTCTCCAAGTTGGATCCAAACAAATAGGTAATAACTGTATCCCATTCCCCATCCCGCAGCCTGGAAACCAAACTATGGGTGTACGTCCAGAGTGAGGAGAAAGTCCTCCACGGTGTGGGAGGAAATGACCTCTGAGGGTTCAGTCCTGGGCCTGGAGAAAAGTCCTGGACTCCAGGCAGGTCTCGGGTTCAAGACCCTGACCTGTTAGAAGCCACTGCTAGGTGGAAATTATAAAGGCCTGTCTTCTCACAGGTACAGAACTGCTTGTTTGATATCAGTGTCTCTGTTGACTCCCACACAGGCCCACACACCCATGCACCAAGTCTTTGGGTGGTGCCACGCCCCAGTATAATGGGGACATGTTCTATTGCTGGTGCTGATGTTTTCAGCTGCAGATCATTTGCCTACCACTTAGGAATGAGCTCAGTTTTAGCTTCACTGCTCCCCTGTCTATGGCATCCTTCCCTCTGGGCGTTGATTCCTCATTCTCATTTTCAAGGCTTTGACTAAAAGAAATATGCATGAGAGACTTCTGCAACACAGAAAAAATCAGTCCCTGGCCTTAAACAGGCAAAAACAACTATGTATGAACGCCTGCCATATTCCAGGCACTCTGCTAAGTACTTTACATGCATGATCTCATTTAATCTTCACAGCCATCCTTTGGGAGAGGTACTATTATCATCTCCATTTCTCAGAGGAGGAAATTGAAGCCCAAGAGGTTAAGTCACTAGCCCAAGGCCACAGAGCTGGTAAATGGTTAGCCAGTCCATTTTCGAACTCAGCCTGTGCTTTCAACTGCTACCCTACAATACTTAGCTCAGTCCCACCTTTAAAACACTTCCCCTGGAATCAGAGGCCTGGATGCAGTTAAACTCATCAGAAGATAGCTTGTATGAGGCAGAAGTATCAACAGAGCCCAGCAGATCAACACTGGGGTAGCCGAGTGTGCCACTGCACTCCAGCCTTGGTGATGGAGTGAGACTCCAGCTCAAAAAAAAAAGAGAGAGAAGAAGAAGATAGCCTGTAATTGCTGCTCAGGACCCATGCAGTCTCTGGGTAACATGTGGTAGGTAACGCTGGAGTGTGAAGTACGAGATACTGTAAGCCCACCTGCACCTGACCTTTCTTTGTCAGTCTGTTCTTGTGCCACACGCTTCTTGGAGCCAGGCGTGAAACAGTATATGTGTATGTGGAAATTCGTGGGTGGAACAGTTATGTCCAAAAAGCCACCCTCAAAATATACGTGCAGTTCCCAGGTGCCCCCTCACCCTCTCCCATCTCATGCTCCTCAACCTGGGATCTGAGTCCCACAGGTTATGCGGCGATGTGCTGGTGTTATTGTCTCAGTAACACTTGGCTAGCTGTTCTCCCTTGATACCAATAAACAAGGAGCGGGGAACTGGTAGAAAGAAGTTTATTTCTGAGTTCGAATCCAGGGAGCAGAGCCAGACCCAAGGTCTTTCTAAAATGGTTCTGCGGCCAGGTGTGGTGGCTCAGCCTGTAATCCCAGAATTTGGGGAGGTCGAGGCGAGAGGACTGCCTAGCCCATGGGTTCTAGACCAGCCTGGGTAACTTGGTGAGACCTCGGCTCTACAATAAATCACAAAAATTAGCCGGGCGTGGTGGCGTGTGTCTGTAGTTCCAGCTACTTGGAAGGCTGAGGTGGAAGGATCGCCTGAGTCCAGCATGTCGAGGTTGTGATGGCTGTGAACGTGCCACTGCACTCCAGCCTGGGTGACAAGAGTGAGACTCCAACTCAAAAAAAAAAAAAAAATGGTTCTGCTCACCCTCCTGGCTTTTACAGTTCACTTTTGTAAGTTCAGAGTTGTTAGTACCTATACATTAGCACGTGACCAGCGGAGCATTGTATAGAACTTGAGTTTCAGCTACATTTACCGATAGTGACATTTTTTGGCCCGGACTTCCTGGTGCCAAGTATCAGAAGTATCTCATAGCTTTTATCAGTAGGGCCTGGCAGAAGTGTTAATCAAGCTTGCCATAGAAGAAAGGAAGTTTACAAGGCCTAAGACATCATGCATTACACAAGAGTTACACAAATCACAAAACTTATGATTACATTGATACAAAAGTTATACAAATCACAAGGTTTATGATTACATTGGTACTATATTATTATTCAAGCTTATGACTACTCAGAAAAAGGAAGTAAATGGGGATTTGCATCTTTCAGTTGATTGGGCGTAGTCTACAGGGAAGTCAAGGATTCCCTGAAGCTACTTACTAGGAATGCATAGGAGATAAGGGGATTCTCAGTAATGTGCTGGAGCATTTGAACCCATGTCATGCCCTTCTCTAGGGGCTGTAGCAATATGGACGGACATTAGTGGGTCTCTGTATCACTGACAGACACAAGAAGGATTTTTTTCCCCAAGATTTTGAAGGAAAATATCTTTCAAATAATACATTAAATATTTTTACATAAAAATACCATGGTGAAGGCTGCAAAAGTTCCGTGCCTTTTAAGGAATACATATCATTTCAAAGACACTTGAGGCTGATACTTCTGGCTATATTCCCATACTCACTTATGTGATGGCCAAGTTCACTCTCTTCCACTACTAGACATGCTTGGGTGGAAATGTTGGACACACTCAGGATGAGCCAGCTAGTGGCAGAGGCCCCAAGGGAAGAACATCTAGGACTGGCCTATTTTTGTGAATTTGGGCACAGGTAAGAATCAGGCACATCTTCAGGGATAAGAGACCTGGAGTGACAGGGTGCCAGAAAAAGATGTCAGGAGGAGATAGGCAGCATTATCAAAGCCTCCCTTCTCTTTCCTACCCTTAATCCACTCCCCCCCACCCCTGCAGCATTTCTATTATACACATGAGCAGAGGGTCAACCCCTATCACAGACTGAGGGGAGCCAGGTTCCCTGCAAGCTGGAGATTTCTGCAGCAGCAATGAGCAAGCAAAGCAAGGAAGCCGTGTGGGCTAAGTTGAGCAGTTCACCCCATAACCAGGGCTCGGTTCTATTTTCAACCCAGCCGCTGACTTGCCATATGATGGGGTACAAGTCATTTCACCTCTTTGGGCCTCTTCTCTAAAATGAAGATGACTGAGTCTTCAGCCTCCCTCTGTGACTGTGAGGATTAATGAGGTGGTGCTGAAAACGCAGCTATAAAAATTCTGAATCATAGCTGTACGAGCTTAACAAGTGCAAATCGAACTGCCCCATTTGCAGCTGGTTCACAGAAAATAATTAAGCTTACACCAAGGGCCTGGAACTAGAAACTTGGCCAGCAGAGCTTTGGGAGCATGTTTCTTCCAAATATTTATTGCTCTCAGACAAAACTGTCAGTTTCCTCTTAAAAAGGACATGCAAGACCTCCTCCCTTTGGGCCTTTCTTTTGAAATCAGGAAGCCCACTCGTTACCTCAATAGAAAATCCCTGCCCTTGGTGGACACAGTCTGGTGGACTCAATGATCTTCTTGACCTTTGGTCTAGAAGCTTGAATGTCTACTTTTCCCTCAACATTTAGGCATAACCAATAGGAAAAGTTTTGAGGTTTTTTTTAATTTGTCTATTTTTAGAGAATAATCACTTTTCCTTTTCCTTTTTTTTTTTGTAGACAAGAGGGTCTTGCTGTGTTGCCCAGGCTGATCTTGAACTCCTGGCCTCAAGCAATCCTCCTGTCTCAGCCTCCCAAAACACTGAGATCATAGGCATGAGCTACCACATCCAGCCAGAATCATCACTTTTTAAACTTTGTGAT
The DNA here is from genome assembly GCF_000164805.1 of Carlito syrichta. NCBI lineage: Eukaryota > Metazoa > Chordata > Mammalia > Primates > Tarsiidae > Carlito > Carlito syrichta. Next base: position 80,705 of record NW_007259569.1, on the reverse strand, counting down.
AAGCAGTTAAAATATACCTATTTAACATAAATTTCTACTATAATTTTATTAACTATAGTTCTCATGTAATACATTAGCTCTCTAGACTTCTTCATCCCACATATCTGCTACTTTGTGTCTTTTGAACTATAGCTTCCCGTTTTCTCTCCCTCCCTTGGCCCTGATAACCACTGTTTTATTCTGTCTCTGTATAGCTGATTTTTTTTTTTTTAAGATCTCACATAAAAGTGAGATCAAGCAGTATTTACCTTTCTGTGCCTGACCTATTTCACTTAGCATAATGTCCTCCAGGCCCAATCAGGTTACAACAAATGGGAGGATCTCTCTCTTTTTTTGGCTGAATAACATCCCATTGTGTATATATACAACATTTTCTCTATCTGTTCATCCATCGATGTACACTTAGGTCATGTCCATGTCTTGGCTATTGTGGATAATGCTGCAATAAACATGGAAGTGCAGATATCCTTACGAGGTAGTGATTTCCTCTCTTATGGGTATATACCCAGAAAAGTGATTGCTGAGTCATCAGGAAAAGGGTTTTCTTTTTTATTTTGTTTTATTTTATTTTTTTGAGTATGAGTCTCACTCTGTGCCCAGGCTGGAGTGCTGTGGCACACTCACAGCCACCACAGCCTCAACCTGCTGGGCTCAGGCGATCCTTTGGCATCAACCTTTCAAGTAGCTGGAACTATAGGTGTTCGCCACCATGCCCAGCTAATTTTTCTTGATTTATTGTAGAGATGAGGTCTTACCAAGTTTCCCAGGCTGGTCTAGAACCCATGGGCTCAGGCAATCCTCTCACTTCGGCCTCCCAAAGTGCTGGAATTACAGGTGTGAGCCTCCGTGCCCGGCTGAGGAAAAGGGTTTTAGACTCCAAATTCATAGCCAGCTTTCTAGTGGCAGCTTCAAGCTTGTCTACTGTGCCCAGTGTCCAGTTCTCCAGTTTAGCTTCCACCAACTTATGGCAGCATGCTGAGGGCAGAGGGAGAAAGGATTTTCAAAGACCCATGGAGGTGGGGGCAGTTCAGCTCCCGGGATCATGGCAAAATTGCCTAGAAGGCAAAATTGATCTCGGTTCTCATCCACTGATTACCCGCCCCACCCCCATCTCACTAGGACATCCATGGGTCTTCATGAGTTCCTCTGGCTTCTCAATGCTCCATATAGTGACAGCCCTCTAGGCCTGCCTCCTCTCCTCAAAATGACTTCGTCCTCCTCTTCCTCTCCCCAAGCAAAAGCTGGTGTCATGAGAGCAAGTTACATTTTCAGCCATCTGATTAACTGAATAAAGTACTTTCTGCTGGGCCTAAGGGCTTCCCACAAAGTCAAATATACTCCTATCCAATGCAAGATGCAATGAATCTGATTTTTTAATCTATGTGCGCTGTGACCTTGGTAATGTAGCTGTCAGAAATTCCTTCTCTCAATTATGCAATTATGACAGTGGGGAGTACTCATGCCACTGAGGTAACATCTGTTCTCTTTGCCTTCTCTAGAACCCTAATCACTCAATCCCTCAGCCACCCCCTTGTAAATGAAGGATCCCAACTGCCCCTTCCTACCTTGTATACATTTGAAAATAAATCTGCAGTATGGGCAAGCTGTTTGCAGTTTCTTGGAAGTAAATGCAATTCCTGCATCCTAGTTTGACTTATGGGCCCCCCCCAAAAAATTACTATATGACCTTGACCACCAAGGACAGAAGAACTGGTGTAAAGCAAGAGAGGCAGGACAAGCACTTCTGCCCCTTTCCCAGTCTGATATAGTGGGAATGTACAATGCCTTCAGGGACCTGAGAAAACTCAAAGAACCAAGTTAAGACTAGACAGATTTTCCCCTGCCGAACAGTGAAAGAGACTTTGATTTGATTTGCAGTTTCTGCAGCACTGAACCCATACTAGCTTGGCTGTATAGCAGAGCTGCAAGCGAGAGCTCTATACCATGAGTCAGAAAACTTTCACTCTACTTGCAACTCTTCCAAGAACTAGCTGTGTGACCTTGGACATTCACTTCTCTCTGGCTATTCCTTCCTTCCTTCCTTCCTTCTTTCCTTCCTTCCTTCCTTCCTTCCTTCCTTCCTTCCGACCTTGGACATTCACTTCTCCTCTCTGGCTATTCCTTCCTTCCTTCCTTCCTTCCTTCCTTCCTTCCTTCCTTCCTTCCTTCCTTCCTTCCTTCTCTCTGGCTATTCCTTCCTTCCTTCCTTCCTTCCTTCCTTCCTTCCTTTCTTTCTTTTTTTTTGTTGGACTCTCACTCTGTCACCCAGACTGGAGTGCAGTGCACACTCATGGCCACCGCAGCCTTGACCTGCTGGGCTCAGATGATCCTTCTGCCTCAGTCTTCCAAGTAGCTGGAACTACAGGCACCCGCCACCATGCCTGGCTAATGTTTTTGATATATTGTAGAGATGAGGTCTTGCCAAGTTTCCCAGGCTGCTCTCGAACCCATGGGCTGAGGTAATCCTCTCACCTCACCCTCTCAAAGTGCTGGGATTATAGGCGTAAGCCACCACACCCGGCCCTGAGGTAATCCTCTCACCTCACCCTCCCAAAGTGCTGGGATTATAGGCGTAAGCCACCGCACCCGGCCCTGGCTATCAACTTCTTACTATATAAAATGAATGGGTTGAACTAGAGGGTCTATTAACTTTTTAAAAGCACTTTTTCTCTACATTCTTTCACTTAAGCATTTTTAAACAAAGGCAAGTACTTCTAGCACCACCCAACATTCCCCAAATCGGTAATTAAACTGGGAGAACTCCCCAGTTTATAAAAATTAAACACCAAAACAAACTACAAAGCCCACTTGGCCCTGCTGTTTTCATCTAATCACCTTCTGTCAAAAAACGAAAACTGAAAACTCCTATATTTTAAATCCCTTGATGATTCTAGCTCCCTATGATATGACCTTGTACAATAACACCAACATCCACAAGAAACCAACTCACGGGAACCCTAGGAGACTGAAACACACCTAAAGGTTTCAGGCAAATTCTATCTAAGGCAAAACGAACAAATTTTGCTTTATGGATAAATCTTCCAGAACAAGGCTTATTTTAAGATAGATTTTTGTTAATAAAACCATGATTTAAACACATATGTCCTATGCTTTTTCAAAGGATTCCTATGTTGAATCCTTTTGAGAAGTCATTAATAGTTACCTCCTATATTTTCATCATCAGTCTAGATTTTATTTTTCTTTTCTTTTCTTTTTTTTTTGAGTCAGAGTCTCACTCAGTCACCCAGGATGGAGTGCAGTGGTATGCTCACAGCTACTGCAGCCTTGACCTGCTGGGCTCAGGCAATCCTTCCGCCCCAGCCTTCCAAGTAGCTGGAACTACAGGCACACTCCACCATGACGGCTTTTTTTTTTTTTTTTTAATTGTAGAGACGAGCTTTCACCAAGTTCCCCAGGCTGGCCTTGAAACCCTGGGTGGGCTCAGGCAATCCTCTCACCTCTGTCTCCCAGAGTGCTGGGATTTCAGGTGTAAGCCACCATGCCATTTTTTTTTTTTTTTTTTTTTGGGTCA
>NW_007259569.1:69754-77153 GCF_000164805.1 Carlito syrichta | reverse complement strand
TTTTTGAGTCAGAGTCTCACTCTGTTGCCCAGGCTGGAGTGCAGTGGCATGATCATGACTCACCACAGCTTCAACCACCTGAGCTCACATGATCCTTCTACCTCAGCCTCCTGAATAGCTAGAACTAGAGGCATGAGCCATCATGCCTGGCTAATTTTTTGATTTTTTGTAGAGGCAAGATTTTGCTATGTTACCTAGGCTGGTCTCAAACTCCTGGGTCTTTCCGCCTTGGTCTCCTAAAGTTCCAGGATTACAGGCATAAACCACCATTGCGCCTGGCTTAAATTTTCAAATCAAATCCTTAAGCATTTACAATGCATCCTCTCTGACACTGATCTATACTAGGGATTGCAGGAGCTATGTGGCCTCCGCCCTCAGACAGCCTGTATTCTCAATGAAGACAGACATTGGGAGTCCAGGGTCCAATGGAAAGGCCAACTCCTGAGAGCTGGAGAGCTCAGAGTGGGCTGCAGCAGGTCAGACAGTCTCTACACATGTGATGGGCTTTGTGGTGGCTTTTGAAAGCTCTCTGGTGTGAAAGTCCACCTGCCATCACCTTGGCATTGAATTGGGAGTTGGCTGAGAAGAACATGGTGGGAATACAAACAATGAGGGTAGGTCACACTAGCCTTGAGTTGGAAAAACTAGAACAGACATAAACAGGCAATAGAAAAGGAAAAACATCCTGAAAGAAATGCTAAAACCCAACAGGGCACAGTGGTTCATGTATATAATCCCAGCACTTTGGGATGCTGAGGCAGGAGGATTGCCTGAGGCCAGGAGTTTGATACCAGCCTGGACAACATAGGAGACCTTGTCTCTACAAAAAATGAAATAAAAAATTAGCCGGGTATGGTGATGCACACCTGTAGTCCCAGCTACTTAGGAGGCAGGAGGATCACTTGAGCTCAGGAGTTGGAGGCTGAGGTGAACCATGATCAGGCCATACTGCATTCCAGCCTGGGCAATAGAGTAAAACCCTGACTCAAGAAAAAAAAATACGCTAAAACGCAGAAGGAGTACAAAAAGTTGCTTGAAGATGAAAAGGAAACCAGCTAGTCAAAGTTGATGCTCGAAAAAGGCCAATCAATGCATTGGGATCAAAGTGGCAGGCCTGGGAAAGGAGCTGTTGCTGCAATTACCTCCTTCTGGTCTTGCAGGGAGGAGAAGCGGGGGCTTCTTTCTATCTGCTGTTAAAGTTAGCCATCTACAAGTCTATTGGTAAAGGTTCCAGAGGATAAGGACCATGTTTTACTCATTCTTGTAATCCAGAAGCTGAGCACTGTACAGTATTTTGTCCATAGTTACTGCCGAAGAAACACCTGCAGAAGAAATGACTGATTGAACAAATGAATTTAGACTCTCCTATAATGCCTGAGATCTCAGAAGGAGACAAAATGGGACAGGAAGAAACATCCCCATGGGGAGGGGAGAGGGAGGGAAACCTTCCAATGAGGAGAGTGTTTACATAATTCTCCCAGACGCCCTGAGTTTTGGAGTTAGTTGGAAATTTGAAATATGGGCAAGAGGGTAACCCTCAGAATTTTCTAGAGCAATCAGTGCCCTCCCCTCCTTTTTCCTCCAGGTCAGAGATTAGAGCTACCCTCATCAGGACTCCAGCCCTTATACGCAGTACCCTCAAACTGGTATTCAAAGCTCTCCATAATCTGGTTTTATATCTGTCAGGGACAACTAGAGAAACAGAATCAGCAAGAGATGTATATTAAGGGATTTATTGTAAGAAATTGTCTTATGACATTGTGAGGGCTGGCTAAGCTAGTCTGAAATCCGTGTGGTAGGCCATCAAGGAAGGACAGACTGGAACTCTTGAAGAAATAGCTGAAGCTGCAGTCTACAAGTGGAATTTCTTTTTCCTCAGAGAAACGCCAGTTCTGCTCTTAAGGTCTTTCAGCTGATTGAACCAGGACCACTCATATTACCCAAGAAAATCTCCTGTACTTAAAGTCAACCCATTGTTGTCCCAGCAACTAGGGAGGCTGAAGCAGTGGGAGGATCACTTCAGACCAGGAGTCTGAGATCAGCCTGAGCAACATAGCAAAACCCCCATCTCTAAAAAACAATAAAACTGACCATCACAAACTTCTAGTTGCCTTTCTTGCCTCAAAATACCCTCTGTCACCCCACCTCCTTCCACACATTCACCTGTCCCTAGCCTTTGTCAGAGATTTTCTCTCCACTCTCTATCCTCTGATTGTGTTCCTGGGTCTTACCCCACCAATTTCCTGCAAGACTCTTCCCAGATCATCTCAATTTGATTGCATTTCTCATCTCCATTATTAACTTTTTTTTTTTAGTTAGGATCGCACTCTGTTATCCAGGCTGGAGTGCAGTGGCATGAATCAGAGCTCACTGCAGCCTCCACCTCCTAGACTCAGGCGATCCTTTCACTTCAGCCTTCAAGTAGCTGGGACTATAGGTGTGTGCCACCATGTCTGACTATGTCCACCCTCCAGAGGCCCTGGCATAGAAGCTCAGCACATTTATTTCTTTTTCTTTCTTTCTTCTCTCTCTCTCTCTCTCTCTCTCTCTCTCTCTCTCTTTCTTTCTTTTTCTTTCTTTCTTTCTTTCTTTTGTCAGAGTCTCACTCTGTCACCCAGGCTTGAGTGCAGTGGTGCGATCATGGCTTGCCACAGCCTCAGCCTCCTGGGCTCATTTGATTTTTTTTGTAGACATGAGATCTCACTATGTTACCTAGGCTAGTCTCGAACTCCTGCACTCAAGTAATTCTCCTACCTCGGTCTCCCAAAGTGCTTGGATTACAGGCATGAGCCACTGTACCCAGCCCACTACTAACTTTATTTTTGTAAGTATCTGTCGTGTCTGCTTTGTTCATTTTTTCTTTCCTCCTTCCTTCCTTCCTTCCTTTCTTTCTTTCTTCCTTTCTTTCCTTCCTTTCTTTCTTTCTGTCAGAATTTCACTTTGTTGCCCAGGCTGGAGTGCACTGGCAAGATCATGGCTCACCACAACCTCAACCTCCTGGGCTTATTTGATCTTACCGCCTCAGCCTTCCAAGTAGCTAATACTACAGGCGCACACCACCATGCCCAGCTAATCTTTTTAAATTTTTGTAGAGAAAAGTTCTCACCATGTTGCCCAGGCTGGTCTTGAACTCCTGGGTTCAGGCAATCCTCTCACCTCAGTCTCCCAAAGTGCCGGGATTACAGGTGTGAACCACTGTGCCCAGCTAGCCCATTTCTTTTGAATTACAGTATATCAAATTTGTAGAACCCACAACAGTCTACATATAACTCAGCAACACCCAAACTTTTGTTTGTTTGTTTGTTTTACACAGGGTCTCTGTCACCCAGGCTGGAGCAGTGGTGTCACCCTGAATCACTGCAGCCTTGAACTCCTGGGCAGCCACACTTTTAAAAACCTCACTTCTTATGAAGGTAATGCCTACCTGACACACATAGTGTCCACAGTGTCTGATGGTCCAATTTGCCCACATTTATCCATCCTAAAGGTTTAAGGATGTTTTTTCTAAATTATTTTAATTCAAATCATCTCTCAATTTCCCCCTTTGGATTATTTTACTATAGATATTGCCTGAAAAGTTTCAGATGACCCCAGAGTAATCCTTTCCCACATACCCTGCCTTGTTTTATCTTTCTAGAGAGAAATAAGGAACAAACATAACAACATTACTTCATACACATTTACAATCTGGGATTAGACAATCAGGTTCTTAGTTGTCTGCCCTAATAGGATATGTAGTTTTATTCTAATGAGTCTAGGGTCTTGAACTCTTGGCCTCAAGCAATCTTCTTGCCTCGCCCTCCCAAAGTGCTGGGATTACTGGCATGAGCCACCATGCCCAGGCTCTATGGTCATCTATAGGCATACCTTGCAGTTAACGTGGGCTCAGTTCCAGACCTACTGCAATAAACCAAATATCTCAATAAAGCAGGTCAGACAAATTTTCTGGTTTCCCAGTGCATATAAAAGTTATGTAGGTCTGGATCCAGTGGCTCACAACTGTCATTCCAGCACTTTGGAAGGCTGAGGCGGAAGAATCGTCTGAATCCAGCAGGCTGTGATGGCCATAATTGTTCCACTGCACTCCAGCCTGGGTGACAGAGAAAGACTCTGACTCAAAAAAAAGTTATGGGTCGGGTGCAGTGACTCATGCCTTTTAATCCCAGCACTTTGGAAGGACAAGGTGAGAGGATTGACTGAGCTCAGGGTTTCGACTGAGCAACATGGCGAGACCTTGTCTCTACAGTAAATGAAAAAATCAGCTGGGCGTGGTAGCATGCACCTGTGGTTCCAGCTACTTGGAAGGCTGAGGCAGAAGGATCACCCGAGTCCAGCAGGTTGAGGCTGCAGTGGCTGTGAGAGTGCCACTTCACTCCAGTTTGGGTGAAAGAGTGAGACACCTACTCAAAAAAAAAAAAAAAAGAAAAAAAAGGAAGTTATGCTTATAGGTTTGGTGCCATGTCTCACACCTGTAATCCCAGCACTTTTGGAGGCTGAGGCAGGGGACTGCTTGAGCCGAGACCAGCTTGGACAACATAGCAAGACTTCTTCTTTACAAAAAAAAATTTTTTTTAATTAGCTGGCACGTGCTTCTAGTCCCAGCTACTCAGGAGGCTGAGAAGGGAGGATGACTTGAGCCCTAGAGGTTGAAGCTATGGTGTGCCATGATTGTGCCATTGCACTGCAGCCTGGGCAATAGAGTGAGAATCCAACTCAAAAAAAAAAAAAGAATTTAAAAAAGTTATGTTTACACTATACATGTTCAATAGCATTATATTTAAAAAAGTACATACCTTAATTAAAAAATAATGCTAAAAAATGTCAATGATCATTTGAGCCTTCAGCAAGTCACACTTTTTGCTGATAGGAGGATCTTGCCTCGGTGTTGACAGTTGCTGACTAATCAGAGTGGTGGTTGCTGAAGGGTAGGGTGGCTATGGCAATTTCTTAAAGTAAGACAACAATGAAGTTTGCTGCATCAATTGATTCTTCCTTTCACGAAAGATTTACCTGTGGCATGCGATGCTATTTGATAGCATTTTACCCAGAGTAGAACATTTTTCAAAATTGGAGTCAATCCCCTTAAACCCTGCTGCTGCTGCTTTATCAACTAAGTTAATGTAATACTCTAAATCCTTTCTTGTCATTTCAACAATGTCCACATCATCTTCATCAAGTGTAGATTTCACCTCCAATAAACACTTTCTTTGCTCATCCATGAGAATAAACTTCTTATCCATTCAAGTTTGTCACAAGATTGCAGCAATTCAGTCGCATCTTCAGCCTCTACTTCTAATTCTAGTTCTCTTGCTACTTTTTTTTTTTTTACCACATCTATAGTTACTTCTTCCACAAAAGTCTTGAATCCCTCAAAGTTGTCCATGAGAGTTGGAATTAACTTCTTCCAAACTCCTGTTAATGTTGATGTTTTGACATCCCCTCATGAATCATGAATGTTCTTAATGGCATCTAGAATGTTAAATCCTTTCCGGAAGGTTTCCAATTGACTTTGCCCAGATCCATCTAAGAAATTACTACCTATGGCAGCTAAAGCCTTATGAAATGTGATCCTTAAAAATAAGACATGAGGCCATGCCTCGAGCCTGTAATCCCAGTTACTCAGGAGGCTGAGGTAGGAGGAATGCTTGAGCCCAGGAATTCAAGGTTACAGTGAACTATGATCACAGAGCAAGAACACATCCATTAAAAAAAAAAAACAAGCAAATAAAAAAACACCTTTCTGCTTCTTCGTCTTTGCTTCTTTGCTTCCTAACTGTCAAAACCGTACCCATCCTTCAAGGTCTAATTTATGTGCTTCCACCTCCAAAAAATAGCTCATAGGACACCCCATACAGAGGCGATTATATCTTACCTCTGGATCTGCTTAACACTTTGGGCCTTGTGGGTGACTTCTAGTTGCCTCACTAAAATCCACTCTCCTCTTCTTTCTGGGCACAGGGCCACCTAGCGAAACATTTCCTAATCTTTCTCACAGTTAGATGTGACTTGTGACTAAGCTCTTGCCAAAGGAAAGTGAGAGCAAGTGGGTTGAACAAATTCCACCTCACTTGCTTAAAAGAAAAACCCTCGTCTGAACTTCGTCTCTTTCACCCTTCCCATGAGCTAGAATGTGGATGTGCCCATGACCTAGCATGGAGCAGAATTGTTCCACTGGCCTAGACCAGCCAACCTGCTATGCCAAAGAGAAATAATTTGTCTTATTTGAGTCACAGTATTTTAGTCTCTTTGTTACAGCAGCTTAGCCTTTACCCAAACACAGGCATCTCTATGGCAGTGTATTAAATTGTACCGTGCCTTACAATTATTTATATAGCTGTCTTAACACCCCTCCTAGGAAGTTATCTCTTAATTGGCCTCCCTGCTTCCTATCATGCCTCCTACACTATTCTCAGCACCTGGGATGATCCTTTTAAAAGGGAATTCAGATTATGTCACTTTTTGCTAGAAACTCTTAGTAAAAGCAAAACCATTAAACCTGCAAGGTACTGCATGATTGGTAGTCATTCCCCCAATCACTCTTATTTCACTGAACTTAATTTCCTCATTTCCTCTTAGGTACACTCTAAACCCACCCCAAAATATTCACTCTGCACTGGTATTCCTCAAACAAGTCAGACGCTTCTGCCTTAGGGTCTTTGTCCTTGCTGTTCCCTAAGCTTGTCCCAGATATCAACATGGCTCATTTTGAAAAATCTCCTTCAGGTCTTTGCTTAAATGTTACTTTCCCAGCTAGGTCTTCTCTGACCAACCTACTTACAATTGTACTCCTCCTCCCTATACTTTAACTCCTCATCCTGCTTTCCCTGCCTGATTTTTCTGTATAAGCACTCATCACCATTTGACATACGGTGCATTTTCTTACAGGTTTATTGTTTGAGAATGTAAACTCCATGAGAGCAGGAATTTTTTAATTTTACTACTGTATCCTTGTGCCAAAAAGAAGAACCTGGACAGAAAGTGTTCAATAAATATTTACTGAATGAATGAGGCTGGGCACGGTGACTCACACCTACAATCCTAGCACTTTGAGAGGCTGAGGTGAGAAGATTGTTTGAGCCTAGGAGTTCGAAATCAGCCTAGGCAATATAGCAAGACCTTGTCTCTACAAAAAAATAAATTTAAAAAAATTAGCCTGTCATGGTGGCATGCATCTGCCAGTAGTCCCAGCTACTCAAGAGGCTGAGGTGGAAGGACTGTCTGAGCCAAGGAGGTTGAAGCTGCAGTGAACCCTGATCATGCCACTGCACTCCAGTCTGGGTGACAGAGTGTGATTCCAACTCAATAATATTGTATCGAATGCATGAATTCCTCAGGAGCAAATTTTTTTTTTTTTTTGAGTTGGAGTCTCACTCTGTGGCCCAGACTGGAGGTGCAGTGG